>NC_047172.1:1425540-1535540 GCF_009819705.1 Hippoglossus hippoglossus | reverse complement strand
CGTCTGAGTCTCCTCCAGCCACGTCCCCCCGACCAGGTAATCCACGCCTCCCCCGTCCTCCAGCAGCGTCAGGCTGCGAGCGTCGCAGGTGCTGAAGACGGCGAGGGGCTCCTCGGTGTCCAGCTGGCTCAGGTCCCACAGGTGCAGCCCCTCGTCCAGGCTGAGGCACAGCAGCTGAGTGTAACCTGCTCCGGACCAGCAGACGGATCCAGTGGACGAGACGCCGTTACACGTGGCCAGCAGCGCCTCCTCCTCCGCGCCCTGGCTCAGGTCGAAAACATTCACCAGGCCGTCTGTGGAACCAGAAGCCAGACGGTCTTTGTCATTGGGGTGGAAGCGCACGTGTGTGATGTCATCACTGTGCGACTCACAGTACGACCCCAGAAGCCCACCGCCCGGTTTCCTGGCGTCCCAGAACACCAGAAAACTGTCCTCGCTGACCTTCTCCGTGCCGGCACACAGGAGCATGTCGCTGCAGCTCAGGTCGAAGCTGCAGTAGAGGTGCGACGGGTCACTTTTAAACATCTGGACCGCTTCTGTCCCGGGACGGCGGACGTCCCACCCCCGCACCGTCCCATCGGCAGAGCCAGAGTAGAGGAGGTCCGGGGAGCTGTGGGCGAAGGTGACCCCACACAGCGGGGCGGTGTGTCCCCGGTGCTCCCCCACCCGGGTGAGAGTGTGCTTGTTGTGCAGCTGGATGGTGAAGTTGGAGCAGGACACTGCCAGCAGGTCCGATGGCTGCAGCGCCACGTGCAGCAGGTAGGTGGCTTCGACTGGACGAGAGCGCCGGGCGATGGACAGACCTTTAAACTTCTCCTCCACACACTCCATGACAGAGGCACACTGACGAGGAAGGAGGAGACACAACAGGAACACAAGTTAACGACTAAAAGCTTCAAGACAGATCGTCCTGATGTGGTTGAACCACAGACGCTCAGAGACAGACGTCCAGGTGTGAGGACTGGAGGGGCGGGGGGGGGGGGGGGGGGGGGGAGACTGTTGCTTCAACATGTGATGTGTGTTGTTACTGTGTTGTTGTTGTGTGTTGTGTGTGTTGTTATATGTGTGTTGTGTATTGTTGTGTGTGTTGTAGATACTTTGTGTATTGTTGTGTGTTATTATATGTGTGTTGTTGTGTGATGTTATGTTATGTTGTTACTGTGTTGTGTTGTTATGTGTGTTGTGTATTGTTGTGTGTGTCGTAGCTACTTTGTGTATTGTTGTGTGTTATTATGTGTTGTTGTGTGATGTTATGTTGTTACTGTGTTGTGTTGTTATATGTGTGTTGTGTATTGTTGTGTGTGTGTTGTAGATACTTTGTGTATTGTTGTGTGTTATTATATGTGTGTTGTTGTGTGATGTTATGTTCTTACTGTGTTGTTGTGTGTTGTTATATACGTGTTGTTGTGTGTTGTTATATGTGTCTAGTTGTGTGTGGGTTGTGCAGTTGTGTGTGATGTCATGTTCTTACTGTGTCGTGTTGTTGTGCGTTGTTAAAGGTGTGTAGTTGTGTGTTGTTGTTGTGTAACTCACCTTCTCTGTGGAAATGTCGACAAACGGAGTTAAAACCAGCGAAAACTATTCGGACGCGTCCGTCGCCATCTTTAAAAAACACTTTCCTCCACCAACACGTCACGAACGTAGTTAACGCATTTAACGAGATTAACGCAGTTAACGTTAATTTAAACTCGTCTGATTTACTCTAACATCGTAACCACGTTACTTTGACTCCACACATGGAGGACTCACGTGGTGTCACAGTATCTTCATCCGGCTGAGAACTCGCTCTGGATAAATGGTTCCGCTGCTGCAGGGACGTTTCCATTTATTTTGTTTTGATTGATTATTATATTTTTTTACCTTCAGTGATTCATTTGTGTACATTATAATTATAATAATCATTGTAATATATTAATAAAATACTAATTTATATTACATTTACTACATTTATATTTTATTTACGTTTTCATTTATATTTTTTTATGGCAGAAACATGAGATAACTTCATAAACTGAAGTCATATATGAGTCTGATCAGAATCTTGTTTGGTTCAAATACCCACATTAAATTTTTTAAAGAAAAATGATGAAGTTAAATATAGAAGTGAGCAGCAGAGTTTATATGTATAAGTTTATTTCATTCATCGACCAATCAATTTAAATGCAAACACAAAATCTCTAATCTCGAATGAAAGGGAGCAGAAAGAAGAATAAATGATTCATCTTCATTCTCTATAACTCGATCAGTGACTCAACGTTTTATTTCCTCGTCTGTTTTGTGACAGAATTCTACAAAGTCTTAAATCACCAGTAAGAAGTGCAGAGTCTCCGTCGTCCAGCAGGCGGCAGCAGCAGCAGCTCTGTGGCTGAACGAGGCCTGTTGGGACTGAAGCTTCCTGTCTGACCCACATCTGAAGAGGAGCAGCTCAGTCCCACACGAACACATCCAACCGAACCTCGGTGCCTCGGGACGAAGAGGAACTGAAGATCAGGACGTTTTAAAACCTTCGGACGCCAAGAAACCAAACTGTGACTCGTTGTAGGTTCGGGTTCTGATGTCGAAGCTCAAACCTTTTCACTTGTCATTGATTCACACGTTTGAAAACTTCACCTGCAGCTTCAGGCCTCATTCACACCCACTGACCAACCACTGACCAACCACTGACCAACCACTGACGCTTCAGAGAAATGATAGAAACCTGCAGGGGGCCGAGGCAGAGCTGGGTGTGACTGTCCGGACATTTAAGGCCATAACAAATGGAGAGTTCACACATTCAAACAGCACTTTTCTCTAATGTGCATTGAGGACAGGGGGCAACGACCTTCTAGTCAAAGGACGACCGCTCTACCCCCTGAGCCACAGCCGCTCGTTGGCTCCAGCTCAGGTTTCATCCACACTGCTGCTGCAGAATCGTCTCCTACGCATGTAAACAGTTGTAAAAACAGAGTTAAACAGCCAATCAGAGTATTTTGAATGGCTGCTTCCTGCAGGAGAAACGCTCAGCGTCACACAGCGACACGTCGTCTCCCAGGAACCTGACAGGGAACTGGGTGACGCTCAGACGCTGGAGACTGAGTGTGCAGCTGGAAAATCTGCAGAAATAACGTGATGCAGTCGTTTCCACACTCAGAGGAAAGTTTCCCTCACGTTGTGGAATTAATGACGAAGACTGTTGAGAGAGCAAAGGGAGGAGCGGCCGTCTGTCTTCACCTGCTGCACGCTGTTCATTACAGGACTCTCACATTTTCATTGCCTCTAGTTTGACATGAGTGGTCCTGAATATTCCACTTGTTCCACAGAGGAGTGATTAACCAGACGTGCACAGTGCTGAGGTGCAGCAGGTGTCTCTGGTTCTCTGGTTCACTTCTTCCTCTTCAGTCATTTTCAGCTTGTGATTCCCTGGTGTCGGCAGCTGGAGTCCGTCTCCTCCTCTGCAGCTGTGGCAGAGTGAAGTGGAAAACTGGTCGTCCACTGACAAACCGTCACCACATCGCCATCTGGGGACCGAGTGCAGAGAAACGCTGACGAGACCACGTCATCCCAAACCCCTCGTGGTCTTATTCAAACACGCATAGCCACATGTGCTCCGTCACAGATTGGATTCCGGCTCAGTGCCCGGAGGAGAAGTTCATACCGTCGCCCACAGACTGAAAGCGAGCTCCACGAGGAGGCCCTGCAGCAGGAGGCAAGAAAACATGAACCCCAGGGAAGAGACGGGTTCTTAACTCTGTTACGTGACGAGGAAAAACCATGATGTGCAGGGGCCTCGACAGCTGAGAGCCTGGTGGATACAGCTAGCATCACGTTAGCTGGTTAGCTAACTGCCGCTTGTGAATCAGAATTTAAAAAACGGCGGGACGTCTCAGCCTGCGACTCGTCACAGGAAACAATTAGACTTTGAAACGAGATTCAAACGTTGACATCAGGGTGAGTTTTTAAAACCAACATCGTCTCAATGTGCATTTAAATTCAGATGATTATTCTGTGGCTTATCAAACATAACTGTTAGGTTGAATATAAACGTACTGTGATTCAGTCTGTGTGTGTTGGGGTTTCACCACCGAGCAGCCGTCAACGCTTCGACAGTTTGAAAATCAACCTGGAAAAATCTCATTTCTAAAAACCTAAAATCTCATTTTCTTCTGTATTTGTTTGTTTGTCAGCCGGATAACACAAAAACTAAAAACTAAATTTTGTCAAGTGGTGGGATGCGACCCAAAAAAAGAATCCATTCAATATCGGAACAGATCCACGACTTTCTTTAACGCTGTGAGATCGGCGTTCTTTGACATTTTCTTCGATTTGTCCGAGAATCATTTATGGATCTTGATTAAAAAACATGTTTAGAGGAAGGACTGATACTTACCTCTGGGTCCTATATTGTTTTATTGCATATTATATAGGAACACTGGGTGAATTCTTGTGAACGCCATCAAAATAGCGTTTAGTAAATTAGTTGCCAAGTTGCTGACATCATCAGATATTGATCAATCTCTTTATTACTTCCACAAATCTCTGTCGGTCTGTCTGATGCTCACGAATCTCCAGAACTGTTCATATCAACTTCACACTTATCATGTGTATTGTTAAGGACCCAGTCGGATATACTGTATATTATCTACTGTATATAAACTGTATATTATCTAATGTATATATACTGTATATTATCTAATGTATATATACTGTATATTATCTACTGTATATAAACTGTATATTATCTAATGTATATAAACTGTATATTATCTAATGTATATAAACTGTATATTATCTAATGTATATAAACTGTATATTATCTACTGTATATAAACTGTATATTATCTAATGTATATAAACTGTATATTATCTACACTGCCAAAAGAAAATCATTGAACCAACCTCAAAAATACTTTTTATTGGTAACATGCAAATTAAAAGTTCACAAGTTATATTAAGACAGTTATTTTTATTTATTTGAAAAAAAAAACCAATTCATGTATTATTTTTACGAAGGTAAATTATTTATTCAGCGTTTGCAGCATCTGAGTGACGGGGACCAAACATCAGCAGCTGAATTATTTTAACATCATTTTTTATTTTCCACACAAACAATCAGACAACTTGGAGCCAAATTTTGAATCAAATCAAATCCAACAATAAAATCTGTAGATATGAAAAAAAAAAAAATACTGTGAAACTAGAAAAGATCTTGAAAAGTTCCCGTCAGTCGGATGTGAAGTGAAACATGAGACCGACGCAAATGAAGGAACGTAGAACTTGTTTTTTACAGATTAATTTGTGCTGTATTTTGGAACTTAACGTTTTAAACATTATAAAACTTCTCAAACCAAACAGATGAACAATGGGAGGATGTTTTTTTTTGGGGGGGGGGGGGGTTGTAAAAAAAAAAGGTCAAAACTCATTTAAACTTTTTTTTCATGCGAGTGAACACAAATATGTCCAAAGGTTAAAATAAAAATACTTCAACACAAAAAGGACTTCAGCTACAGTTGCTGCTTACGTGAGTGAATAAAAAAACTAACCAAGCAACAGTAGGAAACACTGACAATCTGCTTTAAACCTTCAGTATAAAACTTCATGACATTTACCAGGAAATGTTTTTACTTATTTATCTATTTTTCTCTACACAGGAAAACGTGTGTCTGCAGCTACAAAGTGCAAAAGGCGAACCCACAGGAGAGAGCGTGAGAGGAGACGTCAGGAGTTTTCACGTGAAAGGTAAAAACATTCCCTGTCCTGAACAAAGGCACTAAACGGAAGCTAACGTCAAGCTAACGGAGCCGCAGCTACGCGGTTCAACCAGCGGATATTTGGTCAGAAAGAATTTCATATAAAAAGTCATTTCTCTGAGATTCAGTCGGAAAAACGTCTCAGAAACACACAAAGAAGTGTCGTTAAGTAGAGAGCGGCCACCAGGGGGCGCAGGGGAGCTAATAAAGTTAACTTTCTTAAATATAATGTAATGACTAATAAACTCCCTCATTGTATCAATGATCTGAGCTCATTTAAACATACAGGGTGCTACTATTTTGCTTTTGGATTATAATGAAAATTTTATCAAATTTAGAATTTTATAAAAACTACCATCTGGTAAAAATGTGATGATAGTGATTGAACAGTAGAGACAATTTTTAGGATTTGCCTCGTGTCTAAAATAATGTTGATAACAGAATTTGCATTCGATTTTGGAAATTGGCCAAATAGCCAAATTTCTCCAAAAGAACGTTTAGGATTATGATAAATTAAATTAGAGATTTTATAAAATTTTATAACAAATGTCAAATAAATACTGTTTCGGAGAATAATTTGAAATTCTACTACATAACCAATTCTAGAATTTTATAAATTATACAATAAAATCCTAACGTGACATAATGAAATGTAGGATTATGACAAAATTTGACATTTTACCAAAATCTAAAATTGGAATAACAACAAATAATTTTTAGGATTAATATTCTCAATAAAATTTCATAACAAAATTTAGGATCATAACAAAATCTGTGATTTTACTAACATAATAAAATTTGGGATTATGTCACATTATAAAACAAAATGTATTCTAATTCTAAATTTGACCAAATTACATCATGTTGAACTGTAACAAACAAAATGACAAATTCTGTAAATTTACCAAACAAATTTGAATCCTTCACACACACACAAACAAATACACACAAACAAATACACACACACACGCACACAGGTTAACACACCGGTGAATTGAACGTGTTCTTGTGGAAACGCTCTTTCTGGCGGGGAGCCCTCACAATAGAAACACGTCAGGATGTTTGCTTTAATCTCGTCTGACAATCTGATTTTCCTGATTGTTCCTCCACCTGCAGGAAACAGCGTCAGGATATAAATACCACAAAAAGAAAAAGTGTTTCCCTCCTGTTGATTTCTCTGATCACTACGGCGTCCTAACAAAACGAGTTTGTGTCAAAAACTTCACAACACAAATCGATTTTGGCTGAATTAAACGTGCAGATTTTAAACCAAACTCTGGAATTATTTTGTTACCCTGACAACCTGGGGATTAACCAACAGAACAACGAACCTTATAAAGTGACAATAGAACGAACAGAGGTTGTGTGTTTTGTCAATCGAAACACGTCTGGTTTCACTGCTGCAGAGAGGAAACCACATTCAGACAAAACACCACAACGATCTGAGCGAACCCGTGTGCGCGAGGCCACAGGACGTGAGACGAGCCGGACAAACCCTCAGGTGAAGCTGCTCCATCTGCGGCTTCTGGCTTTTATTCTTAACAAATGGGAGGAAGAATTTTTAAACCTGGATTTGTAGTTTGGTTTAAAAGGACAATCTGCTGATTAAAGGAACTTTCATTCATTTAGTGGTAAAATCTGAACATTTTGAATATTTCTCCATCAGGAAATGACAGGAAAATTACAAAATACTGACATTCAGGACCAACTTCACCCTTTGTGCCCGGCTCGAGGGGGGGGGGGGCAGTGCATTCTGGGAACAGTGCATTAATATTATAATATTAGGACAGTACCGTGTACAAGAAACAACAATAAAAAGCTTCCTGCTCAAACTGCTGTGCTCAAATTAAGCACCTGAACACGTCACCAGCTGGAAAACAGTAAAGTCCTGCCAGTGCCCTGGAGCAAGGCACTTCAGCCACAGCTGCTGCAGAGGAGAATACTCAGCAGGAGGTTTTTCTCCCAGAGTGAAGGACACATCAGGCCTCGTCCAGATGTTGGGTTAATTCCTCGAGGACAGATTCAGGACAAACTGTCAGAGAAACGTTTAAAAACAGAAGGAATCGAACTCGTGTGTCTGAGCCACGTTCTGATGAAAGTCCACGATCACAGCGATCTGTAGTTTCACCTGTTGAACCAATTCTCACAACTGGGACTCAACTTCTTTCATCCAAATTAAGTTTCTGAAGTTGTTTGACAACTGAAATCACATTTTCTTTTATATCATGAAAAAAATAACAAAGAGGAGAAAAGAATAAACTCGTGGCTTTTGTCCTTCAGCTTATAAGTGAATGAATGAACCTTGAATATTGAATTTTCTTTGACTCAAATTCAAGTATTTATTAACCAAGGTCAGTTACTGTATTTCCAAATCTTTTCTGTCATTTTGAAATTTAACTTTTTTGAACCCAAATGTGGAATTTGACTGTAATTAAAACGTTTTCCCTGCAGGGTTTCGAAAGCGATCAGTGACATGACATCACGTGTGTGTGTGTGTGTGTGTGTGTGTGTGGACGTGGAATATCGTTGCAGATTCAGGATCAGAACACCGACACAAACTGAGAGAATTGTGAGTTCATGACCCTTGTGTTGTCCTTTCAACTCCAACAGAACATGAGGGTCCAAACGAGTGTTGTAATAGATTACTGCTGGAATCTACACGTACAACCAGAGAAGACCGAAGTAAAGCACAAAAAAACTCAAAGTGAAATATTGGTCCGAACTCGACCAGTGAATCTACATTAGAGAGGGAGTTTCATCACCGTGACGACGGCGGGAGGAGAGGATGCTCCACGGGGACGCTGAGGGGACATGTGTTGTTTGTACGTTACACAAACAGCTGCTTGAATCATGAAGGATTCTGGGAGTGAAACGTATACAACTTCAAATCTCTGGCAAACAAAGAGACTCACTGATCACGTCTCAGCGGCACAGGAACAAGTCCTGTTCATCATGTTTGAAATATTTCAAGTATGCTTGGAATTATGACGTTTTTAAACACAATTCCATCTCAGGCTGTAACGTGAGATTGAAAAAAAATCTCATTTTTGAATAATATATATATTTTGATGCTCCTCCCTTCGTCGTCCTGACTGTCTTCTGTCTCTCTACCCTCGTCTCCTGACAGCAGCGTTGTCTCCCTACCCTCGTCTCCTGACAGCAGCGTTGTCTCCCTACCCTCGTCTCCTGACAGCAGCGTTGTCTCCCTACCCTCGTCTCCTGACAGCAGCGTTGTCTCCTCCCTCCGGACACGATGAAACTCTCCCCCGCACAGTGGACGCGTGTTACCGAGAACAGCTCCACGTTATCAAACCACCAATCGGATTTTACAGTGTTAAAACACAAACATCTTGAAATCCTCTCTGTACATTTCCCAAACTTCCCTCTGGATCAGACATGTGCCTCGTCGCTGCTTCTCTCGTTGTCAGCTCACAGGACAAGTCGATCAGTCTCAGGGCGGCGGTCGAACAGGAGGAGTAAACAGAGCAGACAGAGTGGGAGGAGCCCTTTAAGAAAACACTGTACACGTGCGGTCAAACGCCTCGAGGGAGAAACGTTCGATTCCCAAAAGGTCTGAAGGAAATCTGTCTCTTAGTTGAGACAGGAAATGATAACAACCTTTTCGCATTCGAACAAACTCCCACACAGGAAAAAGGAATTATTATAAAATCATCTTATTGCTTTGAGACGTGAGACAAAAGAGAGGAAGGTCGAATAGAAATATCCAGAAGCTTCAGACAAAGAACCAGAAAGTTCAGACGCTAAAGTTGAGCTTTTGATTTTACTATTCAGTCTTTTCTTTTTTTTAATCAAATATATCTTTTTCAGGTTGCATCCTTTTCTTTTTTTAATCAATGTTTCAGATTACAATGAACTGAAAAGAAAATCAGCAGATTAATGTGGATGAAAATAATCGTGAGCTGCAGCCTCACATCAAAAACTGCAACACTGGTCCATCAAATAAATGTAAATGTCTTGTTACCCGTATGGTTCTTTGTCTGTGGCCTTATTAAAAATAATAATAATAGGATTAATAAAAAAGTAAATAGACACAGGTCATCTATCAGTAGCAATCAGTGGCATTTTCAGTCTTTCAGAGGCCACTGTGAAAAAGTTATTTTTGTTTTGTTGCTTGTAAAATGAATAAAGCTGGAAAAGGAGGAGGAGGAGGAGGGGGGGGGGGAGGGGGAGGAGGAGGAGGGGGGGGGGGGAGGGGGAGGAGGAGGAGCAGCGTCTCCTGGCTTCAGACCAGAGCCGTTGGATTTTAAATAAATCTAAAGAAAAGTCGACCGCGGGTGGAGAGGGTCAAGGTTAAATCTACAGAACGTCCTGGTCCTCAGGACGAACACTGGGACGCTGTGAGGAGCGAACAGCGGCTCCTGTTCAGTCCGTTCTGAATGTGACTCTGAGCCAACAGGAGGAAAAACTGTGAAACTGATAAAATGGCAGCGGATCATTGTTGAGGCTTTAATTCATCTTCTCTGGCCTCAACGCAGCTGCCTCTGGAACAGGAAGTGGTTTGAGATGAAAAGAAGCAGCGGAACTGATCTGACAACAGCAGCAGGTCAAGTTCTGCAGCGTCACTTCACCGTTTCAGTGACCATGAAGTGAGCCGACGTCCAGTCAGGAGAACTGCACGTAGCTGAAGAGCAGCGGGACCAGGAAGAGCACGTTGAAGCCCACCACCCCGTACACGATGTATCGGTAGGGCAGCTCCACCTCCATGTGCTGCCTGGCCTTCCTCACGTCCCCGCTGGGCACACCGACCACCCGGCACACCAGCGGGAGGGTAATGGCCTTCATCAGCGCCCGCGAGGCCATCAGCACCAGGACTCCCACGACTAGCCGCAGCAGGGCCGCACCCACCAGGCCCACGCTGAGGGCGGGAAAGGCTAACGGGAGCTGGTCCGGCGTCAGGTCGGGCAGCAGGCCCAGGTAGTGGTTGACGTGGGAGGCCAGCGCCACGCCGGCCCCCGTGCCCAGGATCTGAGCGGTGTCGCCCCGCGAGGTGCTCCAGGTGTCCAGGGTGAAGGAGAAGAGGCCCAGGCCCAGGTGGAGGGAGATGATGGTGAGCGGCGCATAGCGGCAGGTCAGGTTGAAGCCGTCAATCAGGTCCAGGACTGGGAGGAAGACGAGCAGGATCAGGACACTGTACAGGACACCAGCTATGACGTCCTGGAGGAAACAGAAACAGTTTTATCTCCCTGATGTTGAGAGTCTTCATGTTTCTAATACGTTTGGTTTTAATTTGATGATGTAAAAACAAGGTGAACAGAACATGACCTCTGAGGGCTTGTAATGTATTTATCAGACTTAATTGTCCCTGTGATAAACTGCTGATTGTCCAGAGTAAACTCCGCCTCTCGCTCAATGTCAGCTGGGATTTGCTTCATCTCTCGACTCCGCTTATCTCTATCTCTATAAGCGGTGCAGATAATGGATGGATGGGGACTTGTGACGTTACAGTTCAAATACACTCAAAACAAACTGTATTCAAATGAGTCAATGTCAGAAAGGTTCCCGAGCATTTGAACCAGATAAGAATCATTTGAGATAAATATTTGTTGATGCATTTCCTTGTGATGGATGAAGGAAGTTGAGGACTGTTGACAGGAAACAGGAAATCAGTGAGCTCAGCCCGGCGGTGACCTCTGGACACAAACTCAAAGGTCGTAACCACAGTTTATTAATTGAGCCGAGCAGCAAACTGACAGTTTGTTTCCTGCTCTGATACAAACAGACATGTGGATTAATATAAATCATATTAAAATAACAAATCTTATTGCATCTGGTCACCATCTTAATTATAAATATTATTTTTAGTAACTACCCGCTATCAGCACTAAAAAAAGAAAATCCACTGTTGATTTTCATTATACAGTTTATCAAGATTCCTTATTTACATCTGCGACAAATCCAATTACTTTACTAATTTTATGAATCTGGAAATGACACTACAGAGGGCGATGCTTGGTATCATCATCACTACCATCTGACATCAGACAAGCAGTTCAGTGATTGACAAGGATGTTGTAAAAATCGTCCCACATCAGAAAAAGGGTTCCTGCCCCTGATATGAGCCCTGATGCCCGTCAGTCATTAACCTGAGCCGAGGGCCAGAGCTGCAGCGCCGCCCCCACGTGTTGGCGACGGCTCAGCGGGTTCTCGTGTTCCAGCGGAGAAACCACAAGGACACGTTTTACTGTGAGCGGTTAACGGGAACTCAGCCGCGAGATAACAGACAGGAAAACCTCTCTGAAGGTTACAGAGATTTATCGCTCCAACCGCTGCAAACTGACGCTGCCCTCTCTCGCTCAATAACACACACGTGTTGAGTGAAAGCTTTTCAGGCGTCCGTCTGTAATTTTTTCTCCTCAGCTGACACAAGCAGAGGAAGCTCTGGAACAAGGACCTAAAACATCCAGAGAGAACAAGAGCAGAAGGAACGGCTGGAGGAACAGCTCAGCTCACGTCATGTCAGAGAAGCTTTTACCTAAAGTATCTGACAATGAAAATAAATGAGTGTGTATATTGTGGCCTCAGTGGAAACAGAACCACTAACAGTCCTGAACTGATGTTCCTCTGGAGCACGTAATGACTTAATGGATCCTGCTATCAGCTTCCATTACATGATTGCACAACACATGGACAGCAGAATGATAACAGCCTCTGCAGCCCACGCTGTAACATGTGGTCCAGGCAAAGCAACTGTATTTCAATGTAGCTGCAACTGCACATCATCTAGTATAAGATGTCAGACAGTGATGAATGTGCCTTAAATCTTCACGCTACGTCCGAGTAAGACCAAGAAAAACAACCATTAGTTTGAATCAGAGGCAGTTTCACTAAAAACCACCTTCATGGAGGATTTACAGCAGGACTGCATCACTAGTTAAAGTTACAAATAAGAGTGGAAACTGTTCTTCTCGTCTGGAGTTGAGTCATTTAATAAGGAAATCAAACAAAAGCACGGTGAACTGAGAGTGAGAGTGAGAGGGAGGGAGAGGGAGAGGGAGAGTGAGAGAGGGAGAGGGAGAGTGAGAGAGAGAGTGAGAGGGAGAGAGAGGGAGAGGGAGCGTGAGAGTGAGAGAGAGAGAGTGAGAGTGAGAGAGTGAGAGGGAGAGTGAGAGAGAGAGAGAGAGAGAGAGAGAGAGAGAGAGGGAGAGAGAGAGAGTGAGAGGGAGAGTGAGAGAGAGAGTGAGAGGGAGAGAGAGGGAGAGGGAGCGTGAGAGTGAGAGAGAGAGAGTGAGAGTGAGAGAGTGAGAGGGAGAGTGAGAGAGAGAGAGAGAGAGAGGGAGAGAGAGAGAGTGAGAGGGAGAGTGAGAGGGAGAGTGAGAGGGAGAGTGAGAGAGAGAGGGAGAGGGAGCGTGAGAGTGAGAGAGAGAGAGTGAGAGTGAGAGAGTGAGAGGGAGAGTGAGAGGGAGAGAGAGAGTGAGAGGGAGAGAGAGGGAGAGGGAGCGTGAGAGTGAGAGAGAGAGAGTGAGAGAGAGAGTGAGAGAGAGAGGGAGAGGGAGAGAGAGGGAGAGGGAGCGTGAGAGTGAGAGAGAGAGAGTGAGAGTGAGAGAGTGAGAGGGAGAGTGAGAGGGAGAGTGAGAGAGAGAGAGAGAGAGAGAGAGAGAGAGAGAGAGAGAGAGAGAGAGAGAGTGAGAGAGGGAGAGTGAGAGTGAGAGTGAGAGAGTGAGAGGGAGAGTGAGAGAGAGAGAGAGAGAGAGAGAGAGAGAGAGAGTGAGAGTGAGAGAGAGAGGGAGAGGGAGAGAGAGGGAGCGTGAGAGTGAGAGAGTGAGAGTGAGAGAGTGAGAGTGAGAGGGAGAGTGAGAGAGAGAGAGAGAGAGAGAGAGAGAGAGAGAGAGAGAGAGAGAGAGAGAGAGAGAGTGAGAGAGGGAGAGTGAGAGTGAGAGAGTGAGAGGGAGAGTGAGAGAGAGAGAGAGAGAGAGAGAGAGAGAGAGGGAGCGTGAGAGTGAGAGAGAGAGAGTGAGAGTGAGAGAGTGAGAGTGAGAGGGAGAGTGAGAGAGAGAGAGAGAGAGGGAGAGTGAGAGTGAGAGAGGGAGAGTGAGAGTGAGAGGGGGAGAGTGAGAGGGAGAGTGAGAGGGAGAGAGTGAGAGGGAGAGTGAGAGGGAGAGAGTGAGAGGGAGAGTGAGAGGGAGAGAGCTCATTCGTGCTTCAATCAAAGGGTTTGTCATCATCATCATCATCATCATCATCAGCGGAGCAGCTTTTGTCTCCGAGCTCTTCCTGCAGAACAAAGGAGGAGGAAGTTGTCCCGATGGCTGTGATGATTTCCAGAACACAGTAAGTGCCCAGCAGGCCTGGCACAGCCGACCGCTAATGGCTCCCTGAAACACAGCAGTCCCCACATGGGCCGACCTCCCCGGCCTCCAGCCCTCAGAGCAAACATCAGGCCGTGTTATCAGGTGGAAATAAGCTCTGTGCACGTCGCCCCACACTCTGAGCCATCGCACACTGCGTCAGCTCCGAGGTCTCCACCCAAACCGGCTGTTTCTGACATCTTCTTTTCAACAAGGCGGTGGTTAAAGAAAACACGAAGCTGATTCGTGCTCTCACCATCTCGAAGTTCACACTCTTTCTTCCTGGAGTCAGAACTGGAGTCAATTCTGTCCATTCAGAATAATAGACATGTTATTAGATTCAGAAGGACTTACACTTCCACGGGATACAAATATCTAACCTCCAGTATCTAATAAACATCCATTCATCCCCAGAAGCCTTAGAGGAAGAAGACGCTCCGTGGTGAGAGAGTTCAAAACTAAAAGCTGAACTCTCATTCAGAATTTGAGAAGCGATTCTAACCATCACGTTAAAGAGGTTAGAGGGATGTATGTGTTTCCTCTGGAAGGATGTGAGAACAACTGAAATGGCCTTTGATAGGAGACAGATTCCCTGCTTCTAGAAACAAATGATATCAGCTTAGAACTACATTGTGTTTTTAAAGTAATGTGTAACCACAAACAGTACAAGGCAGTTCTGCTTGACCTTTTGCATGCCATCAGTATTTTACATTGTTTGAGAAGTGGTGTGTGGATTATTTTAGGTTCTATTGCGTAGACAAACGAACGAACAAATATAAGAGATAAGGTGCAAATATAAGTTAGTCGACTTACTACAGAGCATCAACGACGACAAACCTGGGACTAACCACACGGCTTTCCACCAAACAGCGGAGTGCTCCTCTCACAACCTGAAAGACTGTGTGAGGAACATGAACACACACTAGTTTGTGTAAGTGATATATTGTTCGCTCAGTGCAGGATGACTCAGACCTTTGTTATAATTTACTCACTGTGAATCGTAAATCTAATAAACAGCTGAATTAATCATTGTAGAACTTTTTCTAGGTCACGTCTTGTTTATCTGAAACAGGAATATTGTCTCTGATGGTGCAGCGAGTGGTGGTGAGAGACAGCGTGGGCAGACGCATGTGTCTGAGGTTCCTGAGGTGGACGCCACCTGTGGGCAGCCACAGAAAGTCCTTTAAGAAGAAGCCTCTGATGTGGAGCTACCTTCTGTAGAGTATCTGCCAGCAGAGCCAGCATGATGTCATGACGGCTGGTCCCTCACCACCGTCCTTCAATCACCGTGACACAGCCGTGACCACGGAGACCGTTGCCCCGACGACAGACAACTCGAACCCCAACAGCGCACCGAGTGACATCATTTACCAACAAGGCCATACGAGGTTAATGTGACCGACAGGAGGACAGAAAACACCACAGACAAATCTGTGGAGAACATGTTCTTCCTTAAAGTTACGTAGTCGAAGTAAATTCAGAACCTTTGAGTTTATTATCCTCTAGACGTCTGGAGGAGAAACGGAAGGGGGTCCGGAAACTTGATGACAACAGTGATGTTGGATAAAAACAAGAAAAGTCGTCCAATAGACACGGTTGATTTGATCGGGGCTGTTTACTGCAGGTCAGTCGACACCGGACTATTTTCAGTGACTACGTTTACATGGACACCAAAAATCTGACCGCAGACCTTATTCTGAAAGAGACATCACGTTTACATGAGTTCATATTCCCATTGTCCTGTTAAAGAGCACAGTCACGTCAACCTGTTATAGTTTAATGCTCGATGCTGTCGTTTATCCTTTTCAGTGTTTTCTTTCTAATTTGGCAAAAGTGTGAATTATTATAATTTTTCCACGTTGTTCACACTGAACTCAGGACGTGTGTGTTAGAGTGCCGGGGTTTTACTGCAGATGTCAAAGTGTCAACTCCTTAAACACTGGCTGATATCAGCCTTTCACAGAAATATCAGTATCAGTGTTAATGATTAACCATTAATCAGAATCAGAAGTATTTATTGCCAAGTAGGTTTACACCTACCTGGAATTTGCCTTGGTTATTAAAACCTATATAGAGACTTTGTTGTACAGAATAATCAATGCAGAGAAGATGTGCATTTATGTTTGAATTTCAAATTGAAAACACATTTTCTTAGTTCCACTTGTATATATGTGCTTGTATTTGTGTTTATTTGTACTTATACTTATTTATACTAAAGTTTATGGTTAAACGATAACATATGAAGCCTCAATTCCATTTCCATAACTCCCACATGACGGCTGTTAACTTTACACCGAGGAACTTAACAGGTAAAGTGAGCACACTCACATTGTCTTTCCCTTTGTGTGTTTTGTTACCGTCGCTCTCTCACAACCAGAGGGTGGTTTCCAGACTGGGAGAAATACTGTAAAGCTGCTGGGGAACCTGAGGTTTAAACACACCCACCCGGCGGTGTTGGATTCTGTGTTTCGTGACAGCACCTGTACGTAACAGCAGTGATCTCATCCAGCTGAGCTCTGCTGTGGGCCAAACTGTTTTCCAGTATGAATTGCGAGTTGCTGCCTTTTATTCCCTCCCTCACGCACACACACATCTGCGCTGAGCACGGACGTGTACAGGCCTAAGCATGTCGAGGACGTGATGCCTCGCCAAAGTAAAGAGGAGGATACAGTTAATATTTAGTATTTTAATTTAGAGTAAAATACGTTTCCTCGATCGTCTTTGCACTTATCGGATGAGCAGCAGGTGGACACTGGTCAACAAAACTATTTCCACAAGTTCAGATTCGACCTCTTGCGTAAATCAGCGGGTGGAAAGGTTCCTGTTTCACATCCCGCCTGCTGATCACACCACACGAAGACTGAGAGTGTAGTGCTTCAAAATGTGTTTCGCTTGTGTGTGTGTGTGTGTGTGTGTGTGTGTGTGTGTGTGTGTGTGTGTGTGTGTGTGTGTGTGTGTGTGTGTGTGTGTGTGTGTGTGTGTGTGTGTGTGCTACTTCCCTGTGATGTTTGAGCCTCACGGCCGCAGAATGATGAGCAAAGTTTATCACATCCACCTCCTGAACACAGTTTGTGGAATCGCCCTCATTATTTTATCTTCACATGAGCAGCTGTTCTGTGTTGTGTTGTTCTATAGTTACTCTGGTGATTGTGCTGCTGACACCAGAAGCTGCTGCAGACCCGGTTCTGGAGCAGCCGCAGGTCAGATAGTGTTTCCTGCAGGTCGGCTATCATGTTCAAACACACAGTGACGCTACATTGGCACTGCAGGTGGCAACGCTGGCACTGTGTGTGTGTGTGTGTGTGTGTGTGTGTGTGTGTGTGTGTGTGTGTGTGTGTGTGTGTGTGTGTGTGTGTGTGTGTGTGTGTGTTCAGACTCACCAGGACTGAGTGCATTCCCATGTAGATTCGACTGACGCAGACCAACAGACACCAGCAGAGAGCCAGACTCAGGCCCAGTGGGAACGGGTACTGTGGGGGGGGGGGACAGGAGACGATCATCAAGTAGAAGTCAGACAGGTTTATAATATATATTATAATATATAATCAACAGCAGAAAAAACTTAAACCTGAAGGAACCAGAGCAAACTAGCAACTTCCAATATTAATGAATCCATCAATTCCTCTGTGATTCACTGGTAACTCCATAAAAGTTAAATATAAACTAGAGCCTGATGATTTTCACGCTAATCTGTAAATCAGCATTTATGTTATTATGCATTAATACAAAACATTTTTTCTATGTGTGTATTTATGTTTGCATTTTATGTTTAAAATAAAATCTTAATTTGTATTTGTGTCATTTTTGTATTATGCAATAATACTTGATAATGCGTTGCTGCATCCAAGCGAACATTTCCAACTGCTGCATGTTAATTATTGTGACCTATAGAACGAGCCTGACGTTCAGCTACACGTTGTTCAGTGTGCGGTTCGTAACCAGCCTCGAGCAAATGCTGCAGAATGATTATCTGACTCAGAGGAGCTCGTAAATATTTCAGCAATTCAGCTGTTTCCTTATCAAATGTACTTGTCCTGTAGCAAAGAGAGAAGGGAGGGACTGAAATCTGAAGGCTGGATTCACTGTGCAGCTACAAATGTCCAGAGTCAGATCTGATTTCCCTCATGTGACTCAGATCATTTGTTTTCTAACCATGATCAATGGCAAACAGCCACAGTGAGTCACTGTTCTTCGGTTTTTGATGCAAGTCACACGCCTCAAAATCAGACCCAGAGCCGTGAGACCGACATGAGGCGCATGACTCAACGCTCGACAAAGACACGTCGACGCAGCAGTGAGATGAACGGGTCTTGCGTCACTTTAAAGCTGCTTTCAAACCTGCACTTAACTCATAATAATAACCTGAAATTATCCGGGGGGGGCGGGGCTGTGTGTGAGAACGCAAATGTCTGAGTCAGGTGCTGCAGACATTCTCTGGAGTTTCTTCCGCCAGCCTCTGGTAAAACCTCTGTAATGTCCGAGTCAGCACATGTGAGAATACAGCAGGAGATTCTCATGCAGGACTGTGTGAACTGGTTGATGACGTAAGAATACAACTGTCAGAGGAGCCGTGCACGTGGAAGACGTCAACTTGGAAAGACGACGACACTCGAGACGCCGGTGCCAATGTGCAGTAAACAAAAACACAAAACTCTAAACACTTTTCTACAATTCCATTATCAGCTGTGGATATGAAGCAGCGGTTGAGGAGCTGGGAGCAGGCTGGGCAGCGTGAGCGCAGCCGTACAGAGGAGAGAAAAGAAGAGATGACGGATGAGAGGCTGCTGCTGCTGCTGAGGTTTGCACACTCACTAAAAAGCCTTTTGTTCTCCTCATTGTGGCTCCTGTGTGTTGAGAGATTCACACAGACACACACACACACACACACACACACACATAAATGACATCACCGTGACTCCCAGACCTTACAGCGTTTGGGGGAGGGGGTGTATCGTCTGTTGAATGGCACTCCTGACTCCTCTCTATCTACCTACCTCTCTCTCTCTTACTCCGACACACACACACACACACACACACACACACACACACACACACACACACACACACACACACACACACACACACACACACACACACACACACACACACACACACACACACACACACACACACACACACACACACACACAGTAAAATCAAACTGGGTAAAAACATCATCGTTTGGTCTTCAGGAACCGAAACAACGTACAAGATTATTGTCACCCGGAAAGAGAGAGATCACTCGAGGGTTAAACAACACAAGGTTTAATCAAAGGCTGATGTGTCAGACCTGCAACAGGAGACTCCTGTGAGTCTGTTACAGGTGAATCTCCAACCGCTGCACTTGACCCTGCTAATTATAAACTCTCGACAGCCCTTTCCAAACCAGGTCCGCTGGAGGGACACTTTGGTTGAGAAACAGCATCTTCATGTCCGTGGATGAGCTGTGAAGCTGAGTCAGGAGCTGCTGCCCGACAGGCTCGGATCAAACCAGCTGAGAGTCAGAGGGGAGAGGGAGGGAAGCAGAGGAGGGGGAACACTGAGGAAACCATCTGCAAACATGGTGGACATCTCAGCCGTGTGCAAACAGAGTCGCCGGGGTCCCACGGCCGTGTTTGCATGCTCGCTCTGGCCTCAAGCCCGTGACCACAGTGGTGCTGCCGCGGCCGCCTCATGCACGGCTTTATGGACGTGGTGTGTTTCTTGTGTGGCTTGTGGTTCTAGGCTCACTGCTTATTGACTGTTAGCCTCAGAGCACGGTTAGCTCTGAGCTCGCTAACGTGACACGCACACACACACACACAGAGCACCCTATCAGCGTAAATATAATATGCTTGGTTTATATTTCTGCATTGGAGCGTACTTCTGCACTGAATCATAGAACATACAAAAAGATGGACGACATGACTGCGTGGCTGGCTGACGTGTCGGTCATTATCAATGCCTCCTCCATGTTAGATGATAGGACATGGAGCGAATCATATAATATGAAAATGTGTAAATACTGAAGACAAATGTTCGGGTTAGGATGACAGTGATGAATGAATTCATATCTTAATTTCTAGGGTGCGTCTCCTTTACTTCGTTCAAACTAAGCTGCGTCTGAACATTTTGTTTCTGCACATGAATTCAAATCTTAGAACTCTTGTCTCTTTGTCATTAAAAACTGCCTCAACCACTATTCATCTCAACTTTGAGTGAAAACACTGAACCTGACGTGGAAACTCTGGACTGTTGAGCTCATCCATGACTGAGGGAACAGCTGGAGTGATCCCACCTGATGTTCCCGCTCGAGGGAGGAAGTCGAACACAAAGCCTGTTTACCAAGAGGATTCTGTTCTGGCTTAACTCAACCACATAACAAGAACTTAAAGAAGCCTCATCCTGTGATGTTGCCTCATCTGGTCCAATGCGATTTATCACTTCATTCCTCCTCTTTTCACACTCTTTCATCTCTCCCTCTTATCTCCCTCTCCAGGCGTCTCTTTGCCCTGTAGTCGATTTTATTGTTTTCCTCTCCATCACTTTTCCGGATTAATCCTCTCTCCACGCCTTTAACCACTTCTCTCCTCTGTTCTTTCTCCACCTCTTTCCCTCCAGTCTCATCTTGTCTAATATCCTCTACTGTATCGCCTCCTTCCCTCTCCTTGAACTGCTCCTCTCTTTCCCTGGTCGTCTCCCTTGCTTCACTCTTTGGATTATCTTCCGTCGAGACATCTGGCTCGAGTTATTGTCTGAGCTGGGCGAAGGCGAGGGATGGGAGGGGACCGTCTCTGACTGCAGCTCATCCAAATCCAAACATTCCTGCTTTGCTCAGACCAGTCGGCCAAGGCAGAGAATCAGAGAGGAAACAGAGCGGCTGCAGCAGAGGAGGTCAGAGACGGACCTCTGGTCAGCAGGATGAACCGTTTTCTCAACTTCTGGATTACGTAGCTTTTACAACAACCACTTTCTCGGCTGTGCACTATGTCGGCTGAGATGGGACGGGCTGATGCTTTGCAGGCTTCACAAGCCTTTAGAAAGAGTTAAAGGACCAGTGTGCAGAATCTAGTGACATCTGGTGCTCAGGTTGTAGTTTGACACCAAATAATTAACCCTCCCCTCACTCCTCTCCTTCTGATCGGGCAGGAGAACCTTCGGTGGCCGTCAGGTAACATTAACACATTTTAACGGATACATAACGTGCACAGTTCTGGCCTCAGCATACATGGACCAAGAAAACACCCATTTAACTGTGGCATGCATGGATCTGAACCATGGATCTGATCATTTCATTAACAGTGATAGAGCGACATTGGGGGTTCGGCTGGGGACAGATGTAATCAGCCTCTCTGGGGCCCCTTTCCGCTCGGGGGCCCCTTTCCGCTCGGGGGCCCCTTTCCGCTCGGGGGCCCCTTTCCGCTCGGGGGCCTGCTGCTTTGCGTAATCTGTTGCAACACCCCTTGTTGCCTGTAGGTGTCAGCGTTTCTCGTCATCCCAGTCAGGGTGACAGCTGAGAACAAATTAAAAGTCTCTTATCTGTTGTTCCACATGAGCAGGTCAGTTGTTTGTATTTCAAACCCCTGAACAGAGATTCATTTGTTTTCCGAGTGTTTAAGCGAGCCGTGGATTGGGAAACGTCAAACTGTTTATCTGATTGTAAATTCAGTTTGATGCATAGAAAGAGACCTTTAGTGACGTTAAGGAGAAAGGAGAGAGATACGGACTCTGAATCAGTCTTATCTCCGAGTCCCACACTCGAGGGTCAGGGGTCGCCTCTCTTATCTCCTCCTCTGGCGAACAGACGGGGCGGCACAGTGCCATAAATCAATCCCACCTCTGCTCTGGCCTGCTGGGATTCAAACGACACAGTGATCCCACGAACCGCTTTTTTTGCCACACACAGCAAAGTTAGGACTGTTACACACCAAGAAACTCTCTGGAGAATGTGGCAAAGCATGATGGGAACTGGACTGGGTACCTTGGAGTTTAAAGCTCGAGGCCACATGAGATATATTATTATCATCATTATTATGACAGTCTCTGCTTTTGTCGTCTGGAATAGCAGCTTCCAACATCTTCAGTTGATGTGAACACCAAACTGAAGAGAGGTTTGGAATCCACTACCTTTTCAACACGGTGGGGTTTACATGCACGTTGTTGCTGATCTGGCAACACGTCTGACACGCCCACCAGACATTAGGACACGTTCCCCAGAGCTCGTTGCACAACATGTCTTTCAACCCGGAAACTGTGGCAACACTGCAGAATTTTTTTTTGAGCTTGAACGTGCCCAAAGTGTGACCGGGCCACCCAAGACGTCCTCTGGTTAACAGCCCCCGGATTCTGCAGTTTGTGTAGATTTCAGATCTTTAAATTTCTGTATTCGAGTGTATACGGATCTGGTCACAGAGGAACAATCTGCTCTGCTCTCAAACATCGCTGGAGTTTCTCATTCCAATAAGAAGCAAGTGGACTTCCTGCAGGTTGTTGTTCATGTTCCTCACTGTGTGGACACGCAGAGGGACAATGGAGGTGGACTACACAGACTGTCTGTTGGCTTTTACAGACTAGACACAATTGAGTGTTGTTCCTCCCAAGAGAATAGGAGGAGATGAAGCAAAGAACAACACAGACTGGTTTGTTAAAACTAAATTCCCGCACCAGTGATATTCCAGTGATTCAGGCACGTGTTACGGATTTGAACAGAAAAACACAAGGTTCAAGTTCCCCTGAACTGGGAGAGTTTAAACTGTTAGAGAAACACGTTGGTAAATCAAATGTTACGACTCAGGGGTTAACGTACTCAAACACTGAATGTTAAATGTAATGATGATATAAGGCTGAGCCAAAGAGCAACTGAGGCGGACAGAGAGTCCAAGGTTTCCTCTCTTTGGATGAGTTATACAAGAGGAGAGAAGCAGCGAATAATGATGTGGATCAATAAAATGTCAAAACACTTCTGCCAAAGTTCTCACATTTAAATTCTTCATCTAAATCAACTAAATAAATCAGCAGATATTCAAATATGAGAAGGTGTAAAACCAGCGAACTGCACGTTTGATCAATTCCTAACATAGTTGCTGAATCTTCAGTTTGTCTGGTCTCGGTGTTTTTAATCCTTTGAGTTTTACACCAGACGGTTGTAGACTTGTCGTGTTGTTGTGGCCAACAGCGAGTTCGATTCCCGTGTCGTACACCGAGTGCACAGTGAACTGGCTGCTGTCACTGTATCTCCCGGGCCGGCCACTCATTAACTGTTAATGACGAAGCCTCAGGAGACAGAGGACGGACTCCAGAGGGCAGAGTCTCTGTGATCCTGTGGCACCAGTTGGCAGTGGGGATGTGGGACTGGAGGAAACATCTAAAGCCTCTTTTCTACATTGACACGGATATATTACTGTTGATGTTTTACACTTAAACAAAGCCGACCTGATATCACCACCATGAGGACGAGTGAAAGCCAAGTGGGTGAAGGAGAGAAGAGCCGAGTTATCGGCTGGCAGATAAGCAATCTGCAGATATGAACCTTTCAAACTTTTATTACTCAGAATAAACAACATCAGAAAAGATGGACAAAAAAAAATCATGTTTGTTTTCCTGATTCAAGTTCTGTACACGTGGTTGTTTTTTTTTATGTTTTCCTTTTTATTATAAAGTTAAACTGGAAAATATCAAACCTCAATTAAATGTCTTTGTTATGAGGGTTTGATAATAACGTCTTAGGGATTTAGGATTTATGTATATTTAAGTTCTGTAGCTCAGGATCACTTTGGATATGTTGGACCGACAAGACATTTGAAGACGTAGTGGACATTTTTTCACTGGTTTGTAACAATTTGCACGTTTAGTGACATTGAACAATAACCAACAGAATAAATACTTAATGGAAATAAGACCAAAGAGTCTTTTAGTTTGTGTACAAGCGCTCACCTGAACGTGCACGTGTCACATTTAGTCACAAACAAGTATAAACTCAGCATAAAAGACGAAAAGTTAAGACTGATATAAACTTAATGTGTAAAATGTTCGTATTAATTAAGTTTTAAATGGAGCTGTTAACAGGGCTGATTATAACGTTTTTAAGCAATTACAGAAGTGTAAAATTAAGTTGCGTAGTTCATAAAGCATTGCAATAAAAAGTTGTTCAAGGGTCTTGAGGTTACAACTGGTTGAGTAAGGAGGTGAAAGGTCAGCAGCGATTTTCAATTCTCACCCATGATGCTTTGCGGTATATATTTTGATGTCAAGCGATCGTTTCTGGTTTCGCTCGCACGGAACGAGGAGAACGGAGGTTGCGAAAGATCGGAGGAAACGTTGTCAGGAGAAATCAGGAGGGGAAGTGGCCGATGTCCACTTCTCCTTCAGACTGTCACCGGTGAGACAGCGAGTCGTGTTAGGACGGACGTCTTTCTTTAGGTGAAAGGGTCAAATGGCAGAAACTGAATATAAAAGTATGCTAGTGATGTTTTCACTGGTGTGTTTCATCTAAATTGTACGAATTGTTGTTTTCTTTACTCCAGAAATGGTCCGTTTATATTTAAAAACTTTATATCTACATCAGGAGCGGCTCCTCTCCACGGAGGCAGCCATGTTTGTTACAGAAGCCCAGACTGGACAAACTAAACATCTTTTGAGTTGCGATGACGACTGAAGCTACGACAGGTTCTTGTTTCATGTTTGGAAGGTGGGGGTGAAGTGAGGGGCGTTCAGCTGCAACATGACACTTCACCACTAGAGGCCACTACATTCTACACACTGCACCTTTAAAAATTGAGATTTCTCTCTGCACAGTAGTTGTGGGAACTGTTGTGTTTCTCTAGAAGTTTGTCACGTCTGGACCTGGTTGTTGAAAGAACCTGGAGTTAAAGTGATTCTAGACCAAACAGTGAGGATGAGGAGAAGGTACCGTACCTCCCAGCGGCCGCAGGTGATGAAGAACAGGGAGAAGGGGATGGCGGTGCTGGACATGGCGTGTGTGGACGGCATGCTGTACTCCGAGTTGTAGAACATCTCCACCTTGACCACGGGCGGGGAAGCGGGCCGCGGCCACCCGATCACGTCCTTGGTGCACTGGCCCAGGTACATGACCCACACCCACACCATGATCAGCCGCCGGCCCACGAAGGCGTCCAGGTTCCAGATGACGAAGGGGAAGAAGGTGATGTAGAACAGCTCGTTGCCCAGCTCGGTTCCGAACGTGAAGAGGTAGAACAGGAACCGGTTCTCGATCAGGAACTCCTGCCCGGCGTCCCCCGTCAGAGAGTTCCTTCGGAGGGGCTTCGCCGTGGAGACAACAACCGGGTCGCCGTCACCGAACTCCCCCGGACAGTGCGCGCTGCCGTCGCCCTGAGCCGCGGCTCCAGCCCCGGGGAGGCTGCTGCTGCTGCCCGCACTGCCCGCGGCTCCCCCGCACAGGGGCGCCCCGTTCCGAGGAGCGTTTTCACATCCATCCCCGTGGCCTTTGTCATCATCAGCCCCGGTAATCCTCCTCCGACCCCCGGCGGCCGCCACTCTCACCGAGTCCCCGTCCCCAGCTCCACTGGAGGGGAGCTTTCCACCCTCCTTCTCCCCGGCGGTGTGGTGACTACATGCCCCGTTGTTGTGCGAGCCGGTCCGCCCGGCTGCCCCGCTGCTGTCGGCGGCAGCGACGCTTCTAGAAAACTTCCCGCGAACCCCGCAAATGTTCTGGAAGCGGGCGACAAGGTGCGGGTCCTGGAGGTAACGCAACGCCTCCATGGCCCCGACTTTAATCCGATTGACTCGCCCACACGCAGCCGAGGACAGGAGCTCGGACCCGGCTACTTTTACACCCGAGCGGCGGATGCTAGTTTTCCGGCTAACGTTAGCTGGCTAACCCGCGCATCACGACAAGTGAAGCCGGAACCGTGTTGAAAGCCCCGGTGTCGGTGCGACGCCGGTGATGACCCGTGTAACGGCTGTTTTCCTCCCGGACGGTGACGGACTGACCGGCCAGTGTCTCGGTCCTGGTGCGTTCAGGTTCCGCCGTGTGAGCTCAGTGCGGGACTGACAGACCCGGGGAGCGCGCCCCCGACGTGCTGCCTTCACCGACTGTCGGAAATATCACCATTCAGCTACAAATCATCTTGTTATCGCCTCAAAGTGACAAAACAAGTCTGATTCGTGCTTTTATCTCCAGTTAAACTCAGCACTGCAATGGACTGCGTTTATATAAAATGGACTCCTATCAGACAACCCGTGAACGTGGCTCCAGAGAACATTTAGACTAAAAACACGGTGTAATGACGCCGTTTCTAGTTGAATATGAATGTTGGGGCTTCCGGGCACTTGGATGACACCACAGGAGCCTTATGGAGGCATGTTGGGGTTTTTTCTGTTGTTTTTTTACATTTGAAAAAGTGGTCGCCAGTTACTTCAATTATTATTGGATTTGGCTGCAATGATGTTTACATTACGTTTACCGCAGGGTGACCATGACTTCTCTCTCTGACATGCTGCGATATTCGGGAGATGAGGAAAAAGCACTTGGAAAGGGTTAATAAGATATAAGTTATGTCATAAACTGTATGGCATACGTGGTCTCTGATTGGTTGTGATGGCAAATCTTACACATTTATTCAAACCAGGCAATCGATCAATCAATCAATTAATCAATCAGCACATTGATCAAATGAGGAACATTTAGTCATGAATCGCAATTAATTTGTAGTTTGTCGATGGGCTCGTATGCATCAGGACTCAACTCTCTAATGTTCGAGTTATTTCAGCGCACCTGAAGGCACCAGGGGTTCTGGCGCGCACGCACAATAACATTGAACGTGTGCATGACGTCATGACGTAACGTTACCACACTTACTATGAAGCCTGGATAGATAGATAGATAGATAGATAGATAGATAGATAGATAGATAGATAGATAGATAGATAGATAGATAGATAGATAGAAAAGAAGAAGATAGAGAGAGAGAGAAAGAGTGATAGATAGATAGATAGATAGATAGATAGATAGAAGGATAGATAGATAGATAGATAAAAGGATAGATAGATAGATAGATAAAAGGATAGATAGATAGATAGATAAAAGGATAGATAGATATATAGATAGATAGATAGAAGGATAGATAGATAGATAAAAGGATAGATAGAAGGATAGATAGAAGGATAGATAGATAGATAAAAGGATAGATAGAAGGATAGATAGATAGATAAAAGGATAGATAGATAGATAGATAGACAGATAGATAGAGAGATAGATAGATAGAAGGATAGATAGAAGGATAGATAGAAGGACAGATAGAGAGATAGAAAAGAAGAAGATAGAGAGAGAGAGAAAGAGAGAGAGTGATAGATAGAGTGATAGAGAGATAGAGAGATAGATAGATAGATAGATAGATAGAGAGAGATAGAAGGATAGATAGATAGATAAAAGGATAGATAGATATATAGAAGGATAGATAGATAGATAGAAGGATAGATAGATAGATAAAAGGATAGATAGAAGGATAGATAGAAGGATAGATAGATATATAAAAGGATAGATAGAAGGATAGATAGATAGATAGATAAAAGGATAGATAGATAGATAGACAGATAGATAGAGAGATAGATAGATAGAAGGATAGATAGAAGGATAGATAGAGAGATAGAAAAGAAGAAGATAGAGAGAGAGAGAAAGAGAGAGAGTGATAGATAGATAGAGAGATAGATAGAAGGATAGATAGATAGATAAAAGGATAGATAGATATATAGAAGGATAGATAGATAGATAAAAGGATAGATAGATAGATAGATAGAAGGATAGATAGATAGATAAAAGGATAGATAGAAGGATAGATAGATAGATAAAAGGATAGATAGAAGGATAGATAGATAGATAAAAGGATAGATAGATAGATAGATAGATAGACAGATAGATAGAGAGATAGATAGATAGAAGGATAGATAGAAGGATAGATAGAAGGATAGATAGATAGATAGATAAAAGGATAGATATATAGAAGGATAGATAGATAGATAGAAGGATAGATAGAAGGATAGATAGATAGAAGGATATATAGATGGATAGAAGGATAGATAGATAGATAGATAGATAGATAGATAGATAGATAGACAGATAGATAGATAGATAGATAGATAGATAGATAGATAGATAGATAGATAGATAGATAGATAAAAGGATAGATAGATAGATAGACAGATAGATAGAGAGATGGATAGATAGATAGATAAAAGGATAGATAGATAGATAGACAGATAGATAGAGAGATGGATAGATAGAAGGATAGATAGAAGGATAGATAGATAGATAAAAGGATAGATATATAGAAGGATAGATAGATAGATAGAAGGATAGATAGATAGATAGATAGAAGGATAGATAGATAGATAGATAGATAGATAGAGAGATGGATAGATAGAAGGATAGATAGAAGGATAGATAGATAGATAAAAGGATAGATATATAGAAGGATAGATAGATAGATAGAAGGATAGATAGATAGATAGAAGGATAGATAGATAGATAGATAGATAGATAGATAGATAGATAGATAGATAGATAGATAGATAGATAGATAGATGGATAGATAGATAGATAGATAGATAGATAGATAGATAGATAGATAGATAGATAGATAGATAAAAGGATAGATAGATAGATAGAAGGATAGATAGAAGGATATATATATAGATAGAAGGATATATAGATGGATAGATAGATAGATAGACAGATAGATAGAGAGATAGATAGATAGATAGATAGATAGATAGATAGATAGATAGATAGATAGATAGATAGATAGATAGATAGATAAAAGGATAGATAGATAGATAGAAGGATAGATAGAAGGATATATATATAGATAGAAGGATATATAGATGGATAGAAGGATAGATAGATAGATAGACAGATAGATAGAGAGATAGATAGATAGATAGATAGATAGATAGATAGATAGATAGATAGATAGATAGAGAGAGAGATAGATAAAGAAGAAGATAGAGAGATAGATAGAGAGATAAAGAAGAAGATAGATAGAGAAAGAGAGAGATAGATAGAGAGAGAGAATAATGCATCACACTTGTAAACATTGTCACGTTTCATACTTTATTAGATAATCAATCACCTGAAATAAAGTTCAATGGCTCCTTTTTCAAAATAGTTTATCTTAAATGTGGATTTCATCAAAATATAAATTCTTGTTTTAAAATTTCAAGTTTTTTTAATAGTTGCCTTCACTTTGTCACCGTGTATTTTTTTCAGTGTTTTCAGGATGCACATTTTTTCAAATGCAGTAAAACTTGCAGACGCACAGAAAAGACGAACCACAGAGAGAAACACTGAGAGAGGATGAGTCATTCATCGCCGCGCTGCAGATTAGTCACTTTTATGAAACAAACATTTTGCCGCATTGAATAATAAAACATCTTCTGACAGTTCTAGAGAACTCAGTCACCTGCGCTGTTTTTAATCAGGACTCAAAGTAGAAAATATGAAATATAAGAATCAATTTAAAGACATTCTGCTCTTTGATATTCAGCTTTAAAACAAACAAAAACAGCTGAAACTTATTCACGAAAACAATTTTTGGATGAGATGTCATTTTGTTGTTTTAACCTTTTCAACAACTTTACTTTCACCTTCTTTATAATAATCATTTATGAGTGTATTCCTTCAGAACACATTCATAATAATAATAATAATAATGACAATTTAAAAGACTTTATCATTAATTTAACTTTGTCTATGAAGATATAAGTCATATCCTTACACCTTCAATTGATGACATATTGTTTATAAATACATTAATAAAACTGAATCTGCTTATAACTGCATATTTCTTCTCATCATTATCATATCAACACATCAGACATGAAGAAGAGCTGCCAGGTGATTCTTTGGCCAGCAGAGGGCAGCAACGGGATAAAATAAATGAAAACAACCAAGAGCCTATTGAATGAACACAGGACATCAAACAGGACCGGAAACAGTCGTTTCTCCCGCAGGCAGTGAAAGCACCTCAGAGGATGAGGATCCAGTGAATATTTCATAAATCACACAGTAGCATCAAAAGGTAACAGAAGCGTACAAGTGCATCTCGTCCATGTACAAGCTGAGGTGCATCAGAAGTCGCCTGTAAATCCCTGAATATGCTCAATGTCCACATGAGCAACAGTTAGAACGAAAAGCAACAGAGAATCAAATCTAAATCAAATAAAAGTCCTTCATCAAAGCTCAGAGTCCTTCACATTTGCACGGATACTAAACGGCGGAGGTTGACATCAACTTGAGGAACCCTGTTGATGCTGAGGCAGGAGACGATTCAGGGTTTCTCAGCTTCCTCCTGTCGAGGAGACGAGAGGAGGCCACATCCAGAAAGGAGCCGACGCCCCACGCGACCCCAAAGGGGAAAGGTCAGCAGCTTCTCCTCAAACAAACGGTGCATGCTTGTCGTTCTCCTGACTTGGTGGACAGAGGCCCGACGGAGAGGGCTCTGCGGACTCAGCCGTTGTCGTCCAGGTTGTAGAGCAGCACCTGGTGGCTCGGGGCGAGGCCGGGACACGAGCCCAGGCCGTACAGGCATCCGGCTGCAGGGTAACAGGGCACCAGCCGGTAATGCTGCAGGTCCTCAAGGCCGAACGGTGGAGAGCAGCAGTCTGTCACCAGCACCTTCACTCTCTTCCTGTCCGGGTACATCAGCCTCCGCTGCCCACTCGCCCCAATGACCTCCTCTTCCTCTTCTTCCTCCTCTACATCATCTTCTTCCTCCTCCTCCTCCTCCTCCTCCTCCTCCTCCTCCTCAGCCTCCAGCTCCTCCTCCTCATGGTGGATCTTCCTCAGCAGGTTGTTGATGAGGACGGAGCGCCGCAGGTAGGCCTCGGGGTCCTCCAGGAACCTCAGCTTCTCCAGGGACAGCTTCAGGATGCAGCTGCGGTCCTCCTGCAGGATCAGGTGCTGCAGGAGACCAACACAAAGGCACCGGGGGATTGGTTTGGGCTTTTTAAACTGGACACGTGGCAACTTTAACCAAAACAGTTCAGAGAGTCCGACCAAACAAAGGTGGCACGTAATAAAGGTTCACATTTACTCTTTAACATCACAAGATAAGTTGTTTGATGTTTTTTAACAGATTTCCCAGAGAATAATTCATGGATGTTGATGAAAAACATATTTTACAGGACTAATATCCATCACCTGATTGAAATAAAAGGAACTGTTGGGCCTTGGTGGAGAAATGAGCTCTACTGAGGGACATCCTACTTATCACAGTAGGTACAATGGATCATATCTGTCCTGTAACTATCCCTGTGACACATGATCTGGATTTTATTGCGATGAATATAAAGGTTGAATCCAGAGAGATGAAGAACGAGCAGCTTCAGCAGTGAGTCTCCAGGACTCCGGAGCTCAGGGTTCCTGAACACAGCAAATCAAATCACGCTGAAGGTTGTTCTTACTTTTTGAAAATATCTATGTAGGCCTCCGTGTAAATCCTCCTCCTCCGCATATTTCCTCTTGAAGTAGGCAACTTTCGACGTTGTTGAATGGTTTGTTCTCTCTCTCACAGGGAAGGAGGCTGCCGGAGGCGAGGAAACACAGATTAGACGACACATCCAACAGAAGGAAGGCTGGGAAACATGTTTAAATATTTAAACGCTCTGCAACAGAAGTTTTACAGTCTGACGGAGCTAAACTAGACTTTTTAAACCTGAGTTGGACAGAACCTGGGATTTAAACTAATGAACATGTTGATTTTCTTCAGGAAATCTGTATCAACCAAAGGCTCCATCAACAGTGCATGTATGTAACACTGCATTTTTTAATTTTACACTCAAACAAATGAATGAGTTTCAATTGTTAAAGTCATGTGGGACAAGGGTCATGATCCACGTGGCCACTAGGGGTCCCTGTCAAGTCAATGTAAACATGCAGAGTTTAAAGCATTTGGAGAAACACATGATGGGGCTTCCAGGTTCAATCTAGAAAGTATAACTTTGTGAAGTTTGTGCACCTCTGAGGTCACTGGGGGGGGGGAGTGCAGGGGGAGATGGGGGAGGCAGACGTGAGTGTCACCTGCTGCTGGTGGTCCACAGCCGGCGCTCAGCTCTGCAGACGAGAGGGTGAATCAGTGCGTCTGATCCGATCTGAGCCTCCACATCACCCTCAGGCTCCTGCAGGAGTCCACAGATCAAGAAGAGAGGAGGAGGAGGATGAAGAGGATGAAGAGGATGAAGAGGATGAAGGGACCAAAACATCTGAACATGCACAGAAAGTAAAAACAACACCGCTGTCGTCCCATTGGTGTCAACATGTGATCTTTGATATGTGGAACTTAACTTTATTATCCCAAAATGACCAAACTGTGAAACCTGGACATACATATACATATACATATACATATTGAATTCCTGATTTTATATATAACTTAAAGCAGACAACAGCTCTCAAAAACCAAAAGAAACAGTATTTTAAAATTATTTATAAGTAATGAACGAAACCACAATAAAGCTGTTTTATTAAATGTTTTATCTGTTTCATTATGTTTCTCAATATTTGCTCTTTTTTAGTTTATTTGCACATTAAAAAATATGAATAACATCTTGATTTGATCCATAAGTTGTTAGTGTGCTGTTTATTGTGTTTATTGTGTGTATTTGCACATTAAGTGTGTAACTGGAACGTCCTTGTTTATTCGTTAATTCGCATCTTTACCTCGAAATGAACAAACACAAATAATCTGCTGTCCTCAGAAGCTGATTTGGATTCATGAAAGAGCTGAGGGAGGAGAGATAGGAGGGTGTGTGTGTGTGTGTGTGTGTGTGTGTGTGTGTGTGTGTGTGTGTGTGTGTGGTTATTTAAAATGCCATAAATCAATCATGAAGCTTTATCGTTGACAGAAACACTCGCTCCCTGAAGCTGCTGCAGTGACTCACACAGTTTTTAACATCCAACTGAATATTTAATCTGTGGGAGACCGATGATGGACGAGTGTGAGCGGAGACAGAGAGGGTGCGTGGGAAGTGTGTGTGTGTGTGTGTGTGTGTGTGTGTGTGTGTGTGTGTGTGTGTGTGTGTGTGTGTGTGTGTGTGTGTGTGTGTGTGTGTGTTCATGCTCTGGCTCCTTCTGCAGCAGATACTTCCAATGAAAGCAGAATTATTTGTGGCAGATCATAAATTCCCAATGAGCTTCCTTCTTTCTGTGCATTGCAGCTGAGGTGAAATGCACAGATGAGGAAAGTTTGAGAGGGAAACTAAACGATAAGGATCAGAATTAAAACAGCTTTTATAGTTTTTACATAATCTGCAGAACACGAAGCTGGTTGTGAGAAAACCACCTGTGTGTCTGTTTGAACGAATTGTTTATCTCAACAAGAATCACTGGATTTGTGCAAGTTCACATTTTGTATGTTTAAGGTTTAACTTCTTAGAGTGAAATGTTCATTTCTGGGTTTTTAAATGTTTTTTCCTGTTCTTTGATTCCATAAAGACTTTGAGTTTAAAGTCTGATTTTTAAAATGATGTGTTGTCCTTGTACATTTCTTCGGTTTATCTAAAGCACCGGCTGTTTCCTGTAAAATGAGCATCATAGATAAACTTACCTTCACTGTGGTTTAACACGCAGCTGCTGCAGCCAATACATCCGTTCACTGTCCGTTACAGCCTGTCAGTCATTCCGTCCTGCAGCAGGTCACTAAGTCCCTCCCTCCTAAATCTCTCCGGTCCTGGCGAGACATCCACCGTCCTTACACCGACTCAGCGACGCTCCCGCTCGGCCTGAAGTCGTGGCCTCCCCCGGTGGGTTCCTGCAGACACACGGACGGAAGGAGCGCGCATCATCCTGAAATATCCCGGTCACGGCACCTGGAGGCAGCGCGCGCCGCTCCTCCCGCGCCCTCATTGGTCCAGGCGGAGGCAGATGTGTCCTGTTGCTAGGAGACAGAGTCGGCGCCTCCTCATCCTCCCTGCGTGGATTCTCTTCACCGACAGAGAGAAATGTTTCCTGACTTCAGCAGAACACGATGAAGATGATGAGAAGAAGAAGAGCAGTTGTCTTCGCTCCTTCATCTTTTTCTTTGGCAGGTTTTTCCCTGTTAATAGTTTTATTTCTTGTAGTTTCCCTCTTGTTGAGGCTAAAGGGCAGAAGATGTCACAGCTTGTTCTATAAGTGAATATGGGCTATACAAGTAACATCTGACTGATTGGTCACCTGTATTACTTACATTTATCATTTATTCATCAGAGTTTTAAGTTACAAAAATGACGACAAGCGTTGTTTGTCGTCATTTTGCATCATTTTGCTTCGTTAATGTTCGTTAATCTGCGATTGTTTTGCATCTTATATTGAAATAAATGTGAAAAATAAGATAAAACGTTTGTGTAGTTTGAAAGTAAAATGACAAATAAAATGTTTGGAATGATCTGGATCGTGCTGATTTATCCTCAATCTAAATACTTTGATCTAAGTCTATATCTAATTTCTAAAAGTGTTATTGAAAGATCACGTCGGAACATTAAAGTCACTACAAATGAACATTGATGAACAAACACTCGATACGAGACGAAGAAACAGAAACAAACTGTTTGTCGGCTGAATCTAACGAAGCATCCGCTGCCAAAGATTTGATTTAACTTTAAAAACACACGAGATTCTTCCTGTAATCTCTAATCGACTCTCTCCAAAGAAATTAAACTGGACATCTCTACTCCACCACTTACAAAGGGGGGGGGGGGGGGGCTGTGTTTAGTTGTTTATTGTTGTGTGGTGTGAGCAGAAAAGCCTCAGAACTAAGACATCTGAGCAGAGATTAGAAAGGACAGAAGGAAAAGGAGAAAGCAGATGGCAGACAGACCGTCCCACAGCGGGGGGGCTTCTGGCTTTTATTGGCAACGACAAAACTTGGTACAAAAAGTGCTTTTGTGGATGCTGTGGGGGGGGGGCATGCACGGCCCGGGCCAGGGGACGAGGTCTGTGATCAGTCTCTACGCCACAGGCTCAGTCCACTGGTTTGTCTCCAGGAAGGTGAGACGTCAACAGCACATCCGTGGCTCTTGGTTCTGACTGAGCTCCGACCTCCTGTGGACCAGCAGCAGACTCCAGCCGGTGTGGATCTGCTCCCGGGGGGGGGGGGGACTCCAGCACCGGGGGGGTCGGGGGCCTGGACGTCGGGACGCCTGCTCTGGACCGACGGGCCAAACACACCCTCGTCCCCCGGAACAACAACGAGGAGGCTGCATGCAAATTTCTCTCTGTGGATATGTTTCATCTGGAAATGTTACAGGCACTTCATCAGAGTATTTACAGCTGTGTCACATCTGTAATACAACCCGGGGTCTGGAACACAGCATGCAGATGTGCAACTACCATAGAAATCCTGGACACATTCAAGAACACTCGACATTGACCATTTAAAAAATATAGAATAGATATTATAGATTCTGTACAGGTGGACATGCAGAGAACACGTTAATGTCGCTGTTCACATCTCAGACTGTAAATAAAGATGGACGCCACGTTCCGAAAGAGAAGAGTCTCAATCAGGTCTAACCCCGCCTCCTCCATGTTAGCAGGTGGGACATGAACTCTTTAAATGAATTTTAGGTAGTTCCTATCACACTGATGTTTGTTCAAGTGTTCAAGTCTCTAATAAGTTTGGTTTTAATTAGTTATTTGATCATAAACGGGCTGAGGCATCATGATTGGCAGCTGAGACTGACTCCTGATTGGTCGAGAGCGTGTAGCAGCTCCACTCCACAGACTCCAAGTGACTCGTGTCTGGGATATTTAGTCTTTAGTTTCACGATGTGTCGTCCATATTTATTGACAGTCGATGGTTCACACTCACATCTGAAGCCTGATTTTAAATCTCATAACAGGTCATAAGACTCATCTTCCCGATGAAGATGAGGAAGACTCTGGGTTTGTATCATTTCTCAACAGAAATTACAACCAATAAAAGCTTTTTAAAACTAAAGGTTCTGTCTGGGCCTGATTATTATATCTAACCAAAGTGATATGAAATAGTTTTATATTTAAAGAACTTCTCCACTCGTGCTTCACTTATTCCTGAAGAAGTCGTCGTCACACACGTTCAGTTTGAACATGACAGATACGTGTGGAATGAGTCTGCTCAGTTGTGCCCTTCATCTTCATCTTCATCTTCATCTTTCATTCTGAATGAACGACCTTGTTCTCAGTCGTCTCTCAATCACAGAAACAAATGTGTCGCCGTGATCAGTTGTTTAGTTGTTGACTGATTTCACTTCGGTAGTTTTTCATTTCTCTTGTTAAAGGTTAAGAACAGAAGATGTTGTTCAGCCTCATGAGACAAATTGTGATTTGTCAATAAGGGCTGAATAAATAAATAAATAAATTGATTGATTGATTGATTGATTGATTGATTGATTGATTGATTGGTTGGTTGGTTGGTTGGTTGATTGATTGATTGATTGATTGATTGATTGATTGATTGGTTGGTTGATTGATTGATTGATTGATTGATTGATTGATTGATTGATTGATTGATCGATCGGATCCACAATGAGACGAATGGATCAGAAGAATCACAGCTGAGGTTTGATGGTTAAAGCAAATTAGATGCTTTTGTTTATGGGTTGAAACGTGCACTTCTTTTATATTACTTGTGTTTTTTTAATCCTTTTGTTTTGCCAGTACTTTTAAATGATTGATTTTGTGCGATATCATTTTCACACCGAGCTGTGGTTCAGCTGCAGAGGCCTCGTCGTCACCGGTGTGGAAGCGGGCGGACGCTCACACAAACATCTCTGCTGCGGTGGGTGTTTGAACCCCTGAGGGTTTTGTAGTAACTACAGTAAACAGATATAATCCCCCCCCCCCCCTCTGGGCTGAGCTGCTGCGTATGACTCAGTGATGCGCAGAGCGAAAGAGGATGAGCCTTAATGGCATCGCACTGTACGATGCTACAGCTGTAACTATACCAATTACCACATAGAGACGCACACACACACACAGACACACACACACACACACACACACACACACACACACACACACACACACACACACACACAGACACACACACACACGCAGGGTAATTCATTGCATGTTATTAACAGCTGCAGTGAGATATTTAAAGCCTCTTTTCAGCTCAGCGTCGACGGTGTTGGAATGAGCTTTGACTCGTGAAGGAGCCGCAGCCAAACAACATCGTTCAGTGTTGATGACTGGGTGGGGTGGGGGGGGGGGGGGGGTGGGGGGGTGAGGGGGGTGACGGCTCTCATCCCGCCGGGGTTAAGAGTCTCCAGCTGCTGGTCTTCCTGTAGTAACACGAGTGTCAGGAGAATATGAATGAGTGTTGAATATGAATGAGACACCCTCGCCGCCGCCGCCGCCACCGCCGCCCTCCTCCTCCTCCTCCTCCTCCTCCTCCTCCTCCTCCTCCTCCTCTTCCTCTTCCTCCTCCTCTTCCTCCACTTGACTCGTGAAACATCTCCTCTTCCTCGTACTTCTGCTCTCCAGCGTTTGTCATTCACACGATGGTTTTAAACCCTCTTTTGGAATCGTCTTTTCCACTGAGACGAACAACGTCCAGATCTTTTTAAACTGACTTTAGATTAGGAAACGTTTCAGACATTTTACGACATCTATGCTTTAGATTTTATTAACATCCGTCTGTTAATGTTTTGCGTGTTTTTTATCCCATCTTTCTTCTATTTATTATAACAGCTCAGACGACTGACGGTTTGTTGCCGTGCACGAACGTAACAGTCTCAAAATAGCTTGATTCTTTTTGCAAGTGTCCATGTGGACTTCTTGAGGATGTGCACAACCGACGGGTGCATGAAGCAGCCACCATGCTCATGCAAAAAAAGCTAAAGTATCTCCGTCCTTATTGGTCTCGTTCATTTCATTCTCAGTCTCTTTGTCTTCAGACGGTTGGACAAAGACCCGGTCGCTCTGCAGGAGAGTTGAACCGTTTGAGAGGATTATTCAGTTTCCTCTCTGCTTCACCTCAACGCACCTGCACCGAGCTGGTTGCTGTGCACGTTGGTGCATCTTTGATTTGCAAATGTTATCACAGGACATTTTCGGGGACATTAGTTGACTTGCATTCATTTCCAGAAGTTTCCCAAAACTAAACCACGAACCTCCCTCAACCTAAACATAACCACGGACCCAAAACACAACTTCTTCCCAATTGAAGATGCAGCTTTTGTTTTTGTTTTTAACTGAAATTTGTCTCCGAAAGGATCCTGTGACAGAAACAAAGACAGAAGACAGAAGAGGATAAATTCCCAGCTCCTTGAGGCTGATGGAGTTAAAACCATTTCTGCTCTAAACCTTCAAGTTTACAAAAACATTTATGATTGGACGACAAAAAGAAAGCGGAGAATCGTGCAACAGAATCCAAATTCAAAAGCTTCATTGTGTAACATCTGTCTTTGATTTAGTTAATTTGATTCATCAATAAAATATTTTATTTCATTTTATTTAGTTCCATCAGCCTCCAGGAGCAGATGAATTTGTTCACGTTTCCACAGAACAAGGTTCGATTCCCCTCCAGGTTTGGACGGAGGTGAAGTGCCACATGCATCGTCCTGTCAGTGAATAGGATCAAGATCTGTCTTTTTCTTTCCTCTTACTAAAGAATAAACTTGCTTCAACCTAAAAAAGAACCTGGATCCTGTCCGGCAGCGGCGTTACGCCTCCAGCAGGACGTGCCAGCGGCAGACCTGCTGTCCTCGACTCTCCTTCATGTCCTGCCAGTGGAGCTGCTCCTCCTCGCCGCTGCTGTTCTGACCCAGAGAGATCCAGCCCACCATCTCTTTGCGCTTCATGCTGCGCCGGCTGTAGATGGACACCAGCAGCGTGACGTCCGACAGCTGGAACAGCGCCACCTGGAACACGAAGGTCTCCTTGTAGACGGGGTTGGGCTGACCGCGCCGCACCGATGTCTTACAGCGAGAGATCTCCTGACCCACCGAGTTCAGCAGAGACAGACGCCCGTAAGTGTCTGGACCAGAGGAGAAGATTCAGGAGGAGGAGAAGAAGAGGAGAAAGAAAACAAATGTAAGTTATCTTCTTGTTTTGTATTGTACTGTTTGTCAGTGAGGTGTTTGACCTGGTGGTCTGTTGATGGCCAGGTTTCTGAAGTGGCTGCCCTTGATGAGCTCCACGGACATGCGTCCCGTGGTGGCGTTGTAGGAGAGGCCGACCAGCAGCTCGGGGACGCCGCCGTGCGTCAGAGACTGAGTGGAGGAGGCGCTGTCGCTCTGAGACACCGTGGACAGACTCAGCAGCGAGTCCACGCTCTGACAGAGACAAACACAGGGAGCAGGTCTTACTCAAACTACAGTGGTGAGGTTCAAATGTCACTTTTCACGAAAATGTGAATAGTAGTAATAATGTTATTATTCTCATAATTCTCAAATGACAACGTTTCTATACTTTATGTAAGAAACTGAACTACATGTACTGTAAATGACAATTGTGTGAACGTAACTTTTAAAATGAGACCTTCCTTGACTTTTATGTGCGACAGTAGCTCACATTAGATTTAAGATGGAGTCTGCTGACGTCAACGAACTTGTAACACGCGATAGACGCAAGAACAAAACAACAAAACACAAATAAAAACACAAATCTCAGGTGTATCTCAGTTATCTCGATGCTAACGAGCTAACTTTGTGGTTTCCCGAGCTCTCAAAGTAGCTCCCGATGAATGAGAGCGAGAGCTGGTTCGGCCTTGGTGCTCTACGCGGTTCACGAGGTCGCGACCCCCTGTGGTCGAATTAATTAGTTCTAATAAAGCAAGCTGATAATGCAATGAGGCTACACAACGTGAGTATGAGCACGGAACAGGAGGCCGACCGCAGTTCACTTAACGACCCTGTTGTCTACATCACTCCCACCTTGAGGTTACTGCGAGGCTCCAGAACCAGCGTCGTTTCCATCGTCCCTCCGCCCGGGTGGAGTCCTCCCAAACGCAGAACCTTCTCTCCCATCATCTTCTCCCGGGACATCCTGCCTCCGAGTGCGTACAGCCGGAACCTGATGGCCGACATCTGCAGGTCCGACGGCTCCAGGCGCGAGAAGCGGAACGTCTCGTTGAAGTGCGGCAGCGAGCCTTTCTGCACCGACGTCTTGTGCCGTTGCTTTTTGGAGGGAAGCAGGACCATGTGCACCTGCCAGGAGTCCATCCCGCTGCGAGCCTTGTCCGGGACGTCCCGGGCCGCCACCACCGACACCAGCAGCTTCTCCACATCGGGACGGTACTCCAGGGAGAGGACCAGGTCTCCACATGTGGAGATGGGGGGTCGAGAGAAGGAGCTGGCCGGCTGAGACGAGACCTCCTCTTTGGGAGGCTGCTCTTGCTGAGAAGGTCACAAGAAAGAATTTAAAAATCCAACCTGTTCCTTTGTGTTTCCGCTGGACTCAAAGTGAGAAATCATCAAGACAAACCAGAGCATCACTGATATTTGCTGTTTTAAAGCTGTAACGAACCTGGTTTGTTAAAGTTTGAGGTTTGGAACACGTTGCTGGCTTCTTGCTGTTGTGGAGTTTTGCCGTTACCAAGCACACGTCAAACAAAAGCTACAATCTACAAAGAGGCTTAGCGATTTACAGTAAACCTCCGATGAGGCTAACGTCAAAATGGGAGCATCTGGGAAGGGACAGAAACACGGGAACCAGCAAAACACCACAACAACAACAAGAGGCCAGCAAAAGATTTAATATTTACATTCACAGGTTTGAAAAATGTCTGAATTAAAACCAAGCATCACTGATTCAGGTGAGAATCGATTCCAGCGACAGTAAGAACGTTCTCACCGGCCCCGCTGAGGACGAAGAACAAAAGACGGTTTGAGCCTTGATTCCTTCAGCCCACGTGTTTCCAACATAAAGACATTCTGAACATAATCTCCTCGGCTCAATGAACAGATTCACGCTCGTCCCCAGAAACTGAAACGTTTCAGATCTGCCGCAGGGCGACAGATTCAGGAGGATTTATCTTTTATATGCAGCGTCCTCTGAGCAGGTGTCGAAACACTCAAGTGACGTTTTATTATTTCTTGTATATTGTTTAGAACGAGAAGCTCACAAGCAGCAGACGGACTTTACATCGAACAGCAAAGGGACATAAATGGGTTTTTGTTTTGTCCTCCTCGCTTTCTTTGATTGAATTTCTATCATGTTTAATTATTATTTTCTTGTCTTCCTTTATTACCAATAGACAACAGCTATACAGTACGTCTTCAATAGATATATAATAATAATATGGATCTGATCTGATTATGGGCTTTTCTACTTTTCTGTCTATTTGACATTATCAATATATTGATAGTTATTTTGAATCTTTGCCAATATGTTTGTGTCCCTCTGCGACATTTTGTTCAATATGTCAACGTTTACTGAGTGTAAGGTTCAGCGTGTTGTGTTTTTGAAATGAAGCAGCATCTGTTAAAGTACTATTACTACAGTAATAAAGTACAGTACTTACAGTGGCAGTAATCAGAGTAGAGGTACGAGTATTATTAGCTGCAGTCGCACTGGTGTTATGTAACTGTATAAATAAACTGCTCCAATGTGGTTTTCTGTAGCTCCACTGATGCGACCTCGTTTTTTATTTATGAAGTGTTTGTAGATGTCAGTATCACCCTGAGAGTGTGTGTGTGTGTGTGTGTGTGTGTGTGTGTGTGTGTGTGTGTGTGTGTGTGTGTGTGTGTGTGTGGGTGGGGGGGGGGGGGGTGGGGGGGGGGGTGTTTACTGCGCAGATTGCTCCCAATTTCCAAGTGTGGTTTGGTGACTGAGAGCACGCACACGCACACATACACAGACACAGACACGCAAACAAAAACAGACACACACAGACAAGACAAACCCGAGACTTGTGTAAAAAATACACACTTGAAAACACCATCCACACAGAAATACATGTAGGTGCATGTATTTATGTATTTACTTATATACTTATACACTCTTACACACACACACACACACACACACACACACACACACACACACACACACACACACACACACACACACACACACACACACACACACACACACACACACACACACACACACAGTGATCATTATTCATGAGCGTGTGTTTGTTCGCCAAAGCTTCGTAGTGAGAGTGAAGGAAATATCAACTATTTATACAAAACCTGGAGCCGTGTTTGGTTCGTGTCCAAATGAACCTGAGAGGATAACGAGTGATAATCCTCCGCTGAATGATGACACCTCTGCAAAGCATGATGGGTAAACAGCTCTGTGACCCCGTTAAATAATCCCCTGGTCTATTTGGTTTAGGTGATGACCAGAATGTGGGGAAACAATTCATTTCTCATGTTTTTTCAGCGTTTACACTCTGTCAAACTGTAAATGATAAAAGCTTCAATGATGCTAAATGTCAGGCTGCAGTACCTCGGGGCTCCAGGTGGAGGAGCTGTCCGTGACGTCATTTTGGTCGTGATCCTGCGCAGCCTGCTGCGTGTCCTCGCTGCCGTCTGCGGCCGGTCGCCTCATACTAGGGGCGGGACTGTCCCTGGCGTCTGATGTCTCGTGGAGAGACGGGTTGTCCGGCGGGGCGGAGGACGCCCTCTCCATTTCCTCGACTGCTGCCGAGAGCGGGTCCTGGAAGCCCGACTGGTTCTGAGCCGCCATCTCTGCAGAGGGAAGGCAACAGGGTGGGAAAGTCAGCATTAGCCCCTCTGGTGGTTGGTGTTAAACCTGTGGGTCAGAGGACAAATGACTGACGGTAAGGACGTCTTCTCACTGGGGAACATGTCCCGCTAACTTCTGTACTTAAAGTCGACTAAACTGAGGGAAAAGTTAAGATGCTCATCTGAGTGGCCTTCAGGTGATGTATTAAAGCAACACTATGTAACAGTAACTGAGCAACAGCGCCCCCTGCAGCCACACAAGGTAATTAACTATGACAACCACCAGGGGGAGATCGAGTGGGCGGATCCTTCTCGGCTCAACCTATCCCAGGATTCATGGCGGCGGAAAGCGATAAGACGTCCGATGCCTGAGTGTCACGCTTCAACCACTCTGAAACGTTAACGGTACATGTGTTAAAAAACACACGAGGCAGTAAAACTTGTCCAACTTCAGCCGTGTTGCTAGGTAACTACTACGAGGATGGTGACGCAGCTTTGTGAACACACAGCAAATATGTATTGCATTTTATAATTTACCTTACAAACATATATGCAGAGAATGTTGCCGACAGTCCAGGAGACACAATCACACAAATAACGACAGAAGTTGTGTTTATATTCTGTAAAAGTAAAGATTTAACAAAAAAACAAAGCAGGAATTGTTACTTTGCTTGAAACCAAATGAAAAGAGAGATTGAGGTGATGTTTGAGCAGAGGAGACGATCTAGTGAGATTTAAACCTGAACCTTGTTGGGCTCGAGTGTTATTGTGTGATCTGTCAGACGTTGGCCTTTACGAGACAGAAGGAGTCGGAGAACAGGCCGTACCTCAGACCGTTCTAAAGCAATTATCTCCAATTCATTGTCATTAAGGTTCTTCTAAGTGTTACATCCATAGCTGCATGAAGAGTTCACCATAGCAACAAGCTGGAGTGAGTCACGAGCCAGTGTGTGTGTCTGTGTGTGTGTGTGTGTGTGTGTGTGTGTGTGTGTGTGTGTGTGTGTGTGTGTGTGTGTGTGTGTGTGTGCTCTACCTTGTAAATTAGTGACTTGCACCAAACAAATTCAACAACCAGCTTCTCATATACGTTGTGTTGTAAGGTCACAGTGACCTTGACCTTTGACCTCTGACCACCAGAATGTAATCACTGGCAAAGTTGAAAAATGTCCCTCAAGGAATTTTCTTTTGCGTTTGACCTTTGACAACAAAATCTAATCAGTTCACGTTCGAGTCCTAATGAACGTTAGTAACAACTTTGTGAGATATCACGTTCACGAGAGCGAGTCAGACGCACAAACACCACAAGTTACGCTTAGGGTTGCAGAGCCTCCCGGCTCCTCCCAGGCCCAGGAGACGTCCTCAACCGTCCCCTTTCCAAGTGAAGGAGCAGCGGTTCTACTTCGAGCTCCCTCCTTCTTCCTCCAGCACAACACCCACTTAACTGCTGACGCCGCAGCGACCCACCTGTCCACCCCTCACTCGTGCACAAGAAGAGGACGACCCTCTCCACCCCCTGAGCCACAGCCGCCCGGTGGTCCTGTAATGTTTCCTGAGGAAGTTAGAGTTAAAGAGGAGATTAGAGCCACACCTTCACAGTCCGACGGCTCGGTGCTGCCCTCCTCCTGGTCCGACAGTCGCGTGAATTTGTGGCGTCGACCCAACGTTAGCTGAGACTGCTGGGCCGGCTGTTCGCCGCCGCCGCTGGCCGCTGTGCAGCGAAAGCTCTGCGAACGCGACACCGAGATCTCAAACTGCTTCAGGACCTCGTCTTCGCTGTCGGAGGAGCTGAGGCCATCGTTGTCACCGTAGCTGTTCACTGGAGGGAGAAAAACGCAGGGAAACGGGGGGGTTGACAATCGGAAAAAGCTTTGGAGATAAAGGAGTGTGAGAAAAGAGAGGAGAGGAAATCCAGGAGGAAGGAAAGCATGAGAATGGAGTGAGTTTCAAACAGGAACCATCATCGTTCATCGCTGGATCCTGGACAGACTGTCCAATTTTTAACTGGTTATGAAACAGTCTCAATTTAATATTTTAGCTGTGTGTCTGTGTGTCAACCATAGTTATTACAGTTTTTAATCTCTAGCAGCTGACTGATGATCACAGGTTCATTACGGCCTCAGGTGTAGAATTATTGCTCCTTCGTGAGATGTTAACGCTCAGAAAACAAGTCCCCCCCCCCCCCCCCCCAGCATTAACAGGGCTGGAGGGTCATTATAATAATCTGACCATAATTGGATAGCAACAGCTGAATGAATGACGCTTCCCCCCCCCACCCCCCCACCCCCTCTCAAGTGCAGGTCAACGTCGCTACCTGAGCGATCGCCATGGTTACCTACAGAGCAGGAAGCCGCTCTTTGAGTGGGCGAGTGACAGCTGATTGGTCGGTTAACTTCTGTCTTCTTCACAGACGGCAGCTCTCAGAGCGAAGTAACATGGATCAGTGATTGTAACACACACACACACACACACACACACACACACACACACACACACACACACACACACACACACACACACACACACACACACACACACACACACACACACACACACACACACACACAGTATCTAGTCAATCAGTCCAGTTCTAGTCTACATAAAAACGGTTCCAGACTCATACCAAAGTGAATTGGCATCAAAAATGACCCACTGACCATTTTCTGTTAAAAATGCTGAAGGTTTAATTCATTTCAATTTAATATAACAATCAGGTGGATCAAGTAGATTCACTTTAAACCACTGAATTTACTAAAATACTGAAAAATAAAAACATAAAACATGATGAGTCATGGACCGAAAACAAGAATATTTAGCTGAAAAGTATTGGAGGAGTTTTCCCACAAGTGGTTTATGCTTTAATACAGAAACACAAATTAACTGGAAGTGACGAGTCAGTTTTATCGATTCGGTTAAAACGACCTTTTTGATAACGAGCTCCTACCTTCTCCCTGAGCGGCTCCAGAGGGTTTCGAGCTGTGAATGTTACAGAGCGACTGCAAACAGGACGTTTTGTTTGCTCAGGAAACCAACTGGAAATACCAGAGACTGCACCTGCTGCGGGCGAGGAACCGACAACCCGGTGTTTGCTCACAGTTCGACTCTCAGACTCCGCCTGGGCTCGAACATCCTGCTGCTGTTGTTTCAGATCCGATAACGAAGCCTCTGAAACCTGTCAGAGTTTCTGTTTGTTTCAGCAGTTACTTTGAAAAGGGCTCCGACCTGCTGGTGAAACATCTGGGCTGAGGTTCAGTGCCTGAACTGAGCACAGCTGGCTCACTGTGACTGAAACTCCAGAGCTGTATATGTTATTCATTTTGTTTTTGAGAGTCAGACGACGAGGTTGGTGCGATTAATGCAATGAGCACAAATCGCACAGGTCGCTAATATTCAGTCGACCTCTAGTGACCTTTGCTCTGTGTGTTGTCATTGTTTGACAAGTGGGAGGAAAGACAGAGTTTCACAGGGCGACGAAAAGAGACAAAAGACGGAGACGAGTGTTTTGTGCGACGGTTAATGTTTTATACTGTGAGCTCTGAAGCTCTGTGTGTGTGTCTGACTCACTCGATACACACAAACTCACACCCACAGAAACCTGCTGCACAACTACACACTCACCCACGTTCTGTCTCTGCTCCACAACAGTTTAATTGGAGTCACACACACACACGGACACACACACACACACACACACACAGACACACACACACTCATCTTATGTAATAGATTAACCATGAATAGAAAGCCACGCTCGGTGGATCTCAGTCGTGTATTTGTTTGTTTCAGACTTTTGACTTTAGTCTGAACATAAATACAAATCAGGTGTGAACGGTTCCATGGTTCTGTTGGTTTGCAGTGAAAACACTTTGTTGGATAGTTTGGACTTTTGGACCAATCACAGGAAGTAGAGACAGAATTAAACAGTAGAAGAAGAAGAAGAAGAAGAAGAAGAAGAGGAAGCAGCTGCAGGATTTAGCGACTTTTTACTCTGCGGCTCATCGGAGAAACTCAGTGAACGTCAGAAAGCATCTCGAGTCGGTCACTCACCGAGACCCTGACGGATTCCTTGTCGTCCTTTCTTCCGGCGGCCATGTTCCTCCAGACAGGGCAGTCCGCCGACACGCGAGAAACACAGCTTCTTGTTGATGAAGAGGAAGAGGACGGCCAACGCCACGATGAAGACGCCCACGGCGGACAGGAAGCCGATGGCCTCTGGGGTGACTGGCAGGAGGAGGGAGAGGGGACACACAATGACACACTGATCAGACCACACAAACAGACAACCTGGACACACACCCGCACACACACACACACACACACACACACACACACACACACACACACACACACACACACACACACACACACACACACACACACACACACACACACACACACAGTACGCATGGTATATGTGATACACAGACAGAACGAGTGACACTTTAGTACGAGTTCACTTCAGTGCCTTGCTCACCAGCAGGGTCAGTGTAACAAGTGAACAGTTTTCTGCATCAAGAAATGAACTGAAAAAATACATTTTCTTCAGTTCGTCGTAATTTTGTTTATAAATTGTGAGTAACATGAAAAAAAAGCCCCGCCCCCTTATTTACTGTTGCTATGTGAAGGACACACACATGTGCAGCTTGGGCCTGAAACCGTGGCAACAGTGATGAGACATTAGCTTTGGTGGCTAATCACAAGTTTATTTACATGACAAGTACGTATATATACATAAATAAACGTATAGCAACATATATGATATCATGATAAAAGATTGAGGCTAAAGCTACATGGACAATTCAGTTTTGCAGTTTTTCTTTGTGTTATATTTTTGTGCGTCAGTATTTCTTAGCATTTTTTTGTTCTTTGTTTCTGTCTTTTGTGTTTCAGCCTCTCTCTTCGTGTTTCTCAGTCTTTCCCTTTACTTTTTTCCCTTTTTCAGTTTTGGTTTTCATTTTTCAGTTCTCACATTAATCAGATTCTGGTATTTGCGCAGATAGATTCATATTTCTGGGATGGGATTTGTGTGCGGTGTCTTCAATCGGTCCAATAAACTGAAACCAAAATTATTTTCAACACTAATGCTCATCACTGGTCTGTGAGACTCGCTGCTTCTAAAACTAACTCTGAATTAAAAACTGCAAGGAAGAGATTGGCAAGAATTAATCCATTGCAACATTTTTTTTTTTGAAGATACATATTTGTAGAGATTTGAAAAGAATTCTGAAGATGGAGTGAAGACAGATTCTGCAAATAGAAAAGACGAAGATGAAGAAGAGATCAGCTGAGGCGAGAGGCAAACAGATAGAAACCAGACGCAGAGGAGCAGCGACACCGAGGTAGAGAAGAGACGTCGAGCGATAACGTGAAGCTCTGCTCTCAACGAGGCGTCTGAGGCGCCTTCAATGCAGATGAATAGAAACGCACAGCGGGGGGGGGGGGGGGTCGCCGTCTCCTGTTTCCACGGTAACATTTCACAGAGCAGAGAAGAGAATCAATGGGAGCAAATGGAGATGAGTACACATCCCACTGAGAGGCGACGCCAAAGACAGCGTAGGGGTGTGTGTGTGTGTGTGTGTGTGTGTGTGTGTGTGTGTGTGTGTGTGTGTGTAATACTATTATCTCTTATTTATTTCAATAACAATCTTTTAATAACTTTCTCTGTCTCAGTTTTAAGAAGCTAGACACTTGATGAACCTAATTAATAATCTGCGTCAAACACGTCACCAAGCAACAGTGTGTGTATGTAACAGTGTGTGTATGTAACAGTGTGTGTGTTATTCAGTTACTGTATGATAAGAAATGAATTGGATTTTTTGCTGAACATTTCCGTGCACATGGTTTATTTATCAAATACAAGTTTGTCCTTCATATTTTACAAACTGTCTTTAAGTTTTATGTCTTTTTTAATCCTAAGTCTTTGTTTTACTGCGAACGTGTTCCTGTTGATCTTCTTATTTCATGTCTTTGATTTGAGTGTAAAGCCCGTTGAGCTGCACTTTGTGTATGAAAGGTGCTGGATAAATAAAAGGTGTTGTGAGTATTACTTTCTGGATGTGCTGCTGCTGCTGCTCTCGCCCACAGAGGAACGTCTGGAAGTGTTTACACCTGAACGTTACAACCCTGTCTGAGTTTGGCTCTTTAAAAAAAAACATCACCACCGCCTACTCTTTCCTTCGCCGACACGTTTGTGACGCCGGCGGCAGCGAGGAGACGATGATGATCTGTTTCCCTGAGGGTCTAAACTACCAGTACAACGCGTGGGATGGCGACTCGGGTCCAAAGTGAAATATCCTGACAACTGCTGGAGGAACAGTAAATGACGGTGTGTTCGGGTGCAGCGGTAAAGTGGAGTTACGCTCTCAGCTGCTCTGACAGTCAGACACTGAGCTCAGTGTTGGAGACTCAGAGGCTCCTACTGTCTGCATCCAGATGGACAGGAAGAAACCCCGGGTCAAAGTCTGGCCTCGCACCTGCTGCACACACACACACACACACACACACACACACACACACACACACACACACACACACACACACACACACACACACACACACACACACACACACACACACACACACACACACACTCGATTGCCCTTCATTCAACTCCATGTGCTCCTAACATCTCCTCACGCTTCACATTTATTAGAGATACCATGATCTTTTTCATTATCGTGTCATCTTTTGTTCAATTGCAAATTAATCTGTATATTGATCGATACAACCCTGCGAACTCTTCTTCTCTGAGTCTCACACACAGTCGCTTCCATCCCCGTTCACGAGATTTCACCGTGTGGATAAATGCTTTGACAGGCCCGTGCTGCCGGTGAATCAAGATGGACGATGAAAATTGGTCCAAAGCAACAAACGTGTGCCGCCATCTTGTGCTTTTAACGAAATGCGGAGAAAGTGTCTGAAACGTTGTTCAATGCTCTTGAACTCGATGAGTAAAAGAATGAAGTTCGATGCTAAACTCGCTTACATGGTGTAGCACCTGTTTTGACTTTGTGAGGAAATAAGGAAATTCCAAAAACATAATAATAATAAAATTGACAGAAACGTTGGAATTAGGGCTAAAAACAACTTCTCTCTCAGCTTCAGGTTTTACCTCTGAATAGATCGATGTAGATTATTCTCTGTGGAAGGAAAACCAGGACTAACAAACTGTTTTCGAACACGAACTCCGGAAATATAAGTTGCAGACATTATGGCTCCTCTGTTTTATCCCGATTCTTGTTAAATACGTCACCGACGAGTTCACTAGGAATTCTCTGCAGAATTTCCTGTTGTATTCTCACATGGGAAGAATTAATTTTTAAATATGGAGAATGAATGAAATAAGGAGGCGTTTGACCCAGAACTCAACGAGAGGCATCGGATCAGGCTCACGAGACGCAGAGAACGAAGCAACGGCAATAAAAAATTCACAATATCTAATCTGCGACAAACACGATGCTGAAAGCCTGTTTGTGTGTGTGTGTGTGTGAATTCTTAATCCTGATCCCCTCATTACTATGCAGCTGCTGACTTTTCCAACCCGACTTTGAAGTGAGGATCTCCAGAGGAGGGAGAAGAGAACACTTTGATGTGAGCGTTAGATAAGGCTGGGGGGGGGGGGGAATTAGAAGAAGACGGCGACGCGGCAGTGGCGGAGGAGAAGGCCACGACGTTACCGCTCATTAAGGAGAGATACGAGACATCCTGAAAAGGACGAACACGCGGCTTTGTAGTCGATTCTTTCTTCTTTTTGAGCGATTGAATAAAAGAGCGCCCGCGGCCTCTGTCAGTTCGTTTTAAGGTCACTCATTAATGTGGGTAATTACTTGTAGGAGTCTGCGTGTGTCTCCTGCTCCTTCTACAGATTATAACCACGAGTAAAGTGCCCGTTCAATCTGGGCCTGTGGGGTGGAGGCTGATTGCTGGTCTGCGATAACCCAACACAACGCTGTACTTCCTTGGGTCCTGAGCCAAACACTGATTAGCTGTGTCCCAATTCAGAGGCTGCACTGGAAGAACAACTGCGTCACAGCAGAGCCACTGGGCTACGCCATTTTGAAGGCTCCTTCGAACGCAGCCAGAACGCGTCCTGAGGAACGAAGGAGCCAACGGGTGGATCAGTCTTGGGCAAACCTATCCCAGGTCTCATTGCACGCCGGCGATGAAGCTAGCCAGCTAGCTAGCTGTGCGTGTGGCTCAAAGTATACGATGCAACAGAAAGGGCAGGAAATGCTACGTAGACCAGGCGAGTCGGCCCTGACTTCGTAGACCGAACACAAAGATTCCTCTGCAGCCGCTGGACACAGTTAAAGTTTTGTCTCTTCGTGTGGTTGACGGTGGAGAAAGTGCCGTCACAGTTGAGTTCCACCGTCCAGAAAACCCCGGCAAGTGTGTGATGTCAATTTTCTTCATGCTGCACTGCTCTCGTAGTGGTTCTGACTTTAACTTCACGTTAACTGACTCACTTCCTCGGATCCTCAGCAAGACAACGCCGAGCTGGATCAGACGAGTGGTTTCAGAGAAAATCTGAATACAGACGAGATTCTTCCATTTATCGTCTGAGTGATGCTTTGAGCTTTTCTGATGTTAAACTACAGAACATAATATGAATCATTGCTTAAACACTATATATATATATAAAATCAGCATATTGAACAGCCCCATTAAAAACTATGTTACACTCCAGATCCATGTGACGCTCACTGACCCGGCTGCACTCAACACACAAACAGCTGAGCTGATGTTCTTGTTGTTGGGACAGGAGGTCGAATCAATCCAGAAACATCAGCACATCGTGTTTCAGCCGGATTCAAACCCACTGACCACAACACACACACACACACACACACACACACACACACACACACACACACACACACACACACACACACACACACACACACACACACACACACACACACACACACACACACACACACACGCACACACACACACACACACGCACACGCGCACACACACACACACACACACCTGAAAATCATAGTTTCCCTGGAAACAACCCAGAGGCTCTATTAAGGTATAATGAGTATGCCTTTTCCCACCCACTCGTAAGAAGGTCTCATGTTACCATGGCGCTGTCAGTCTGTTTGTCCTGATTGGTCGGGAGGAGAGACGATGAAGAAGAGAGAAGCTCAAGTCACCAAAACATTCAAACCTTCACTGAATACAAAGTGAACCAACGCTGCCTTCAGGCACCACTGGAAACGACAGCGTCCAATTAGGTTCATGTGATAATAAACTGCGATAATACACGTCCTCTTATTCTTATGTTTAATCTTTATTTACAGTTACTGTCTTCTTTGATAATAAAACGTTACTGCTGTAAAATATCATGCTTTGATTTACACAAGTTCCTATTTAAGGAATTCTTTATAATGTTTAACCACAACAAAGTATTTTAATATTTACATAGTATTTATATATATATATTTGATTAGAATCTGTAGGATTTTATTTAACAGTTCAGATTTTCACGTCCTCCTAATGCGTCACAAATAAAACGTGCGTCATCACAACTCCACCATCAGTTATTCAGAAATATTGATCAGAGCCGGAGGAGGCGGAGAATCAGTGTCTTCACACTAGTGATGCTGAGGTGCCACCTACTGGTGAAAGACTGAACTGCAGCTGCACACGACGGAAGGCTCCATCTGACGTGCGAGTCTTTGGACTGTGGGACGGAAGTGGATCTGGAACTCAAACCAGGGGCCATAACTCAGACCAGTTAGGGGCCCGTTAGACAGAATGTGGAGTAACACTGATTCAGCAAAGTGCTCGGTCAAGTCAGTACTCGTTCACCTTCAGCTCTATAGCTTTGAGCAAGGCCACAAACCAGTGAATGGACTTTGAAGACATCATTCTCAGACGAGCCCTAAACCCTGAGAAGCCCTGGTTCTGTCTGGTTCTCAGCTCCCAGCGGATCACGGGCCTGTTGGTTGAGCTTCGTCAGAACTTTATCATGAATCAAAAACACCACAAAAAGATGCAAAACGACCACTAAGATGTTCACATGAACTGCAAGCGACATAAAACTAACTATAGCAGGAAAATACAAAGACACTGCTCTTAGATATCCATCATCTCAAACTTCACCGTGTTCACGTTCATCTCGACGAATAAATTGAGCTGCAAAACTTTCAAAACAGCAGAATTTGACACAAGATCCAGTTTAAAACGCTCACGTCACAGAGATAAAAGAAGTTTTATCGTCTCGACAACGTCTGTGAATCAATTCAGGTGAAAATAAACAACATTATGAAGCACTTTCTATTTTCCACAGAGACTCACGACCATCCTCCAATCAACTAATCTCCAATTAACCCAACACCTTCATCTGCATAAACCCACAGAAACACGGGGACAACATGTCAGCTCCACACAGACAGACCTCGGCCGAACCAGGATTCAAACCATCAGATGAAAAACTCACAGTATCCAGTTGTTGACACATTGGATGCTGCTGCTGGATGATTTTCTTCTTCTCTGGACATGTCGCGGCTCTTTTAGAGAAATAAAAAACTCTCCAACTCCGACGGAGACGAACTCGCCTCCTCCTCTTAACTCTAAACTTTATCTTTTGTCCTTTCTACGAAATCTGATTCTTCGGTCTGAGCTGTTCTGCGTCTTCCTGCGTGAGCCGTCAATCAACGTGTGTTTCCTGCCTCCTGATTGGGCGAGGCGGCCGTTCCCTTCCTGAAATACCAACGAGACACAACCACATGGAGGAAGGTGCAGAAAGTGGCCCCTCGCTCACGGTGGTGTCGGAGAATAAAGTGCTGAAATGTCAAACTACTAAAGTCTGGGAACATTTTCAGCAACAAGAGAATGAGGACGATGAAGTTTGATCATGTGACGCTGTTGTTGAAAGTTTTCTTTATTCTACCGGATGAAGACCATTTGGTTTGAAAGTCAAAAGTTCCACAAAGCTCTTTCCCACAGAGTCAAGTTTTTGTCATTTTGAAATACGAACTATTTTACTTTATTAGTCTGCCAATGATTTTTGCGATTTAGGAATTAGTTTATAAGATGATGGATATTTTGTAAAAAGGAAATAAAAAGCGTGAATCAGTCTTTTTTAAATTCTTATTTTGCTGGATCCCAAACTCAAAAAGCTCCAGTTTATTATCATAAAAGATTTAAATAACTTTGCTGATTCACTTTCTACTGATCAACCTAATTTTTCAGCGTTAAAGGCGTCCTACTACTTATCTGGACTTTCTCTTGAGCTTGAAGTTTCAGTGTTGATGTTGGAAACCTCAAAGAAAACATCTTCAGGATACAAACTTGTCGAATTTATTTTCCCCCTCGAACAGTCGAATGATTCAAGAAACATTCTGCGTGTTTCTTAAATCACTTGTTTCCGATTTTTTGATTTAAAGCATCAAACCTCACCGTCAGGAAACAAAACTTTAACTTTTCTAACCCTGAAGAAAGAGTTCATACATGTGGAAGCTCTATGGAGCTTTTTAAGCCTCTTTCAGCTCATAGTTTTAATTTACTAGCACATTTACTACATGTGGAGAAACCTGCAATAACTGAAATTGATACCAAGCAGTTGTTTATTTCCACATCGAGCAGCTACAGAGCACAGATCACTCATTTGTTGTTGTTGTGTGTTTGTTTCTTTCAACTCAACCATCATAGGAAGGAAATGTCAAATTTCACCAGCTGGTCTCGACAATGAGAGCAAAGGATGACGTGAAGCGGTGGTGGAGACGAAAACGGAGCAAAAAGAGATGGAATATTTAATCTAGACTCATAAGAGACACAAACGTCTCTCCAACTGTTTGACAACTTCCTAATAAGGCGACAACATACAAGGATTGAGTGCGTTCATCACCACTCATTGTAATTTAAACCCCCCCCGAGAGATCCTCAAGTGACTCCTTCGGCCGTTTGGAGCAAAGTGGCGGTGATGAGTCAGTTTCCCGTCAGGCAGCGTGAAAATCACCAGAGCTCCATGAACTCAGATAAACAGGAACAAACGTGGTTCTTCAGTTTCCTGATGCAGCTAATCACATGCACACGCACACAAGCATTAAGGATTACCCATGAGGCCTCAGTCAGCCTATCAGCCGGCAGCCGGCGCCCACAGCGGGGAGGAGAGGACGATGAATTAGACATCGAACCAGTCTGTAACTAGGCCACAAGAACCACAATGGCCGACTGCTCCTTACTGTTCAATGGAGCACGGTGAGGAGAAGCTGCTCAGTAGCACACACAGAGGCAGGATCGGAGGTAGCGTCCGCATGAGGTTTAAAGTACACACAACTTAAAGTAGAATATATATAAACGATGAAGTATCCGTATTGCTCAACTGAAGACATTTCCTGAAGTCGTGTTTTCAGCGGCAGCAAGAAAAACTCTGATGAACTCTCAGTGTTTCTGTATTTGAGTTCAGAACCCCGTCGTTCATCTCACATCCAGGAACTCCTGATCCTTCACCTGTCAACGCACCTGTCCATCATCACACATGATGGACAGCAGGGCGGCGCTCGGCTCGCTCAGAACCAACCACCGCGTTTATCTAAATGTGAGCGTGGTGCGTTCAACACTTCGTACTTAAGCTTTACGGTAATAACAATAAACTTAGTTAGCAGGACTTTTTAAAAACACATGTTTACAAAGTGCTTCACACACATAAAAACAGAAAATAAATGAGGTGCAATCACGATTTTTAAACACGTTAATGCAAGAAGATGGATAAAATAAAACAGACAAAGGTTATTAGTTGAAAGCCAGAGCATCAGGTGTGAAAGGTTCCTCGGACCAAAGGACCAAAACTTTGTTTATTACCGTGGCAACAAAATTAATGAAATCAACAACATTCATTTCCTTCATTTATACATAAAGACTACATTACACTCAATACTCTCATCGTCAACTTAGAAATTAATTTTATTATTATAATAATTTAAACCACTTTTCAGAGCAGGTTTATATTTGCTGCTGGAGTAAGATGACAGGATGTTTACTTTGGACATTTATTATCATTATGATCATATGTTCTCTAATGTTCTTAAATTATTGCCGAACACTTAAATCATGATATGAAGTTCTGTTAATGATACTGTTCAGTTTGACCTGAAAAAACCTGTTTAGAGTTAAAGTGCAGCAATATGTCACAGTAAAAATATATGTATATGTATATGTAATATATATAATATAATTAAATTAAATTAGAAACCAACCCAGAATATGAACAGTGCTAAAGTAAATACTGCCAGGGCCCGCAGCAGCTGTTAGACAAATATTATTACATCTGAATAAAAATGCAAATGTACTTATTGTCAGTAACGACTGAGAAACTAGTAAAACACCGATGTTGATAAAACTTCATGAGACGACAGAAGAAACTTCAACTTTTGTGGTGGTGGAGGTTTGTACTTTACTATTATTTAAGAGTATTTACAGTGTGTACTTTATCTATTAATGTCATTTGAAGGTAGTTTGGTATCAGTGTCTTTCTTGGGGGGGGTGATGTAGGGGGCCCCAGGTCACATTTCTCTGGGGCCCTGAAGTCTCTTGAAACGCTCCTGGTTCAGTGATAATTCTGTTAGAAATACTTTCTCACTTCATAACAAGCCACGAAATCCTGCTGCTACTGAATCGCTCTATTAAAACCAACTGATCTTCTCTAATAAACATATTTCATATTTCGCTCATAAACGAGCTGCAGCATTTCCCCACTGATCAAACACTTGATTATATGAATTCATCTTCACTAAAGTTATTCTAATGAAGCACAAATGTTCTAATCATTCAACTGTATATTCGTGGCAGCTCCGCGGAAACAGGATGAACTGATGAAGAGCAGCTTCTGGATCAGAAAGTGTTGTTGTGGTGCAGGAGATGTAAAAATAGACTGAACATGATCAGCTGATCCTGGAGCAGCTTCGTTATGTTTCTATCACAAGAGACGTTCAACAGCAGAAATCTGATAGATACAGGAGAGCATTAGGTGAAGAAGAGGAGGAAGAGGATGAAGAGGAGGAGGAGGATGAGGAGGATGAGGAGGAGGAGGAGGAGGATGAAGAGGCCTCCTCGTCCTGCTCGTTACAGGAGGCAGGAGGAGACGGGGCATCGAACCTGTCGCAGCATGAAGCCCCCGTGAGGAGCAGGTACTTACTGTCCGGGGCCATGACTCCGGCTCCTCGTCACAGCGGCTCCGGGAGAGTGATGCGCGGCACTGAGGTGCAGCGTCCCGCCGCTCCGGGTCCACAGCCGCAGAACCGAGAGCCAGGACGCCTTCACGGACCGTGGGACACATCCACACTGTGTGCACCGCGCAGACCCGTTCTCTCGGAGGGCGGATTGAAAATCTTCACCTCCTCAGGTTTCACACTTTGTGATCGAAAGATATTTAATTCACGTGAACTCACTTTTATTTTTACTGGATTCGGTGTTTTGTCTGGTTTAATAAAACAGTCACGTGGGGGTTCGGAGTCAGCGGGTCACGTGCCACGGAAGCTGTTGACAAAAACAAGATATATTAAATTATTAAAATTCATAGGAAATCAAATAAACACTAATATCCAATAAAAAGAGATGTGACCTGTTTATATAGAGTGATAATATAATTATCATGGGTTTGGAGTCAGTGGATCACGTGACACGGAAGCTATTCACAAAAACAAGATATTTTAAAATATATATATTTATATAAAATTAAATAAACTCTAATATCGTATAAAAAGAGATGTGACCTGTTTAATCTAGAGTAATAATCAGCAGAGGTTTAGAGTCAGTGGATCACGTGATTTGGAATATATAAAAAAAAAATGTTTTCTAAAAACTATTATTAAAATTAAATAAGAGCCAGTGGGTCACGTGACATGATGCTAATAAACAAATATTTTAAAAAGTATTAATATTCATATAATATATCAAAAGGACTCAAACTCACTGGCTGCAGTACAGGTCACAAACTCCACCTCCTCCATGTTAGTAGATAAGACATGAACCAAATGAAGAAATCGAAGTACACGTTAAAATACAATTTTCTCAAAGTCGTTCTTATCTTCATGTTTGTGATCAGTTCGTTTTTTTTGTAGTTATTTGATAAAAAAAAAACTCTCCCAAGATGAACAAATATTCACAGAAACATAGAAAATGTACAGTATGAAATACGTTTATGAAATAAAACCTTTGAAATGTTCTCGTTTCAGATTTGTCGTTTCCAGGAAACAACATTTTTTCGCTGTAAACATCTTGTGGTTTGATTTGAAAATAACTTTTACAATAACTCACAGAACTCAGAATCATCATCAGTTCTGGACTTGGTGTCCACATACTTTTGGCCATTTAGTTTGTAGAACATCCAGTGAAGTCAGAGACAAGAGACCAAAATACTGTTAAAAATATTTTTTTATACAAAACACTGAAATGTAATAAAACATTTTAACACCAGATTTAAAACTGAACATGAACAGTGTATTTCCCACATATCTTTTGATTTTCAAAACGAACACGGGACATTTTTGTTCTTATTTTCTTCACTTTCTGCAACATGAGCAGTTTTTCTTCCTCAGACCCGTTTGTGTTTTCATTAAAAACCATTAAAAGGGAAAAACTAAAATAAATTAAAATGTAAAAACATTTTCAAGTGTGTTCTCAAATAAAATCTCTGTTCAGTGTCTCCGGTCGAGACAAAGGTCGATTCTGCGTCGGCCTCATTTCCAGGTGAATCTTTTAAACTGTTTTAGTTTTTCTGAAAAAGTAAAAAAAAAAAAAAACATCATCAAATGGAAGAAACTACAAATGAGATTAAAAGGAACATTATAAAACCACAAAGGAATATTATTATAACACGATGGGTTTGAGTGACAGCTGTCTACCTGCAGTAACTGGGTCCAGACCGGTGAGACGACTGATCTTAGTGGTCGACAAGGCATCTTTCCACAGGTCACCTGACAAGAAGTTCAGAGAAATCCTTCAGTCCATTCGACAACTTTGAATTAAAGCCTGAGATGAAGTGTCGTGTGGATCTGTGACAAACATTTTGTGCAATAAAACTTGATGTGATTGTGTGTGTGTGGAAATATTTTCTAATATTTGTTTTTTCCGCTTTTATATAAAAAAGGAAATTGGGATTAATGTCGTGTTTGTGAGGTGAAAGTTACTTTTCTGTTTTACATGATTGTAAATTCACCAAACAATTAATCAAATGAACATAAAAGTCATGAAAAATGAATAAATTGATAATAAAAATAACACAGCATATGTGTTTATACAGTGACATTGTGGGGACCAGTCGTCCTTATGGGACAGAGTTTGAGTTGAGAGTAAATCTCCAGGAAATGAATGTAAGTCAAAGTAAACAAGCTGCAGTTATATCAATGTCTCATGATGAATAACGATGTCACACTTTTCTAAACACACAAACTCCACCTTCATCCCAAACCTCAACTGTAAGTAGTGGGAGGAGTTTACCTGAGATGCGGATGTTCTCATTGGTTCTGGTTTTGAGTGACGGTTTAGTATTCTTGGAATGACCCTGTGTGTTGGAGGGTCCCGACTCGTTGCTGGTCGGATCCACCTCCACCTGCCGGTGGCGACGGGACTTGGACGCCTGAGATCACAAATACAAAATCACACACACATGAGTTTTTAAAAAGGAAATTAAAGCACATTTTCACCAACTGTTCAACTTTAAAGAAAATATGAAGAATAGAAATAAAAGCAAACCTCGGCTGCCTCTCCGTAAGCTTTTGATTTGATGGAGGCGAGGAGGCCGGCTCTGTTGGAGCACTGTGGACACACAACAGGAAGTCAGACAACAGGAAGTCAGACAACAGCGCCGCTCTCTGGTTGTGGTTATTATCACAACTTTAAAAAAGGCAGAAGAAAAACATGGAGGTTTGATAATATGAGAATTATAAAATCCTGTAAGTTTATACAATCCAGTTCTAATTATGATGAATACAATTTGTATAAAGTGATTTCCTGTGTGGAGGTAATTAACACACACGTGAAGAATCCTGAAACACAAAGAGAGTTTCACAACACACAGAAGACACCAAATATACTTTAATCAAACTTTTAAGTGACGTGATGAGCTCAGTAAAGTTTAAAGTCGTGTCAGTCACCTCCTGCTGAGACGAAGTTCCCTCCCCACAGTCTTCATCTTGGTCTGTCGCATCCTGACGCCACAAGAAAGCATCAGCAGGGGAACAGAGAGAAACAGGTTTTCTACAGGTTCATGGCAACAAAGATGTGCATTCGTCAAAGAAGAAGTTTAAAAAGAGATCTACGGAGGCCTCAGAGGGTCATGAGGAAAACTTTGGTTTTACCTCCCTCATTAACTTTTCTTATTCCTGCTGCTACGACTGTTGTTGATGTTTTCACACTTTCTCTTTACATGATTATATATTTTTACACTCACATTTAGATCTTCTTGACTGGAGAGAGAAGCCTTCCACAGTTTTATTGCACCCAAGTATAAAGACAATAAAGATCATTGAACCATTTGAATCCTTCCTTCAGAGTTTTGTGCAATAGAGGGAGGTCGAGTTTTTCTGTCTGAAACCGAGGAAACAAACCAAACCTGAACCTGATGTGAAAATAAGCTGCACAGACCCTGTTCCTGACACAGATGTCAGTCGGAACCTGGCTCGGGTCTGATCCACACTCTAATGTGTAGCCATCATCTTCCCTCAGTATGGATCAGTTCATTGGGTTTTACTTTGAACTGAAGATTGCTGATCTACTCCTCATTAGAAATTGTTAGATGCAAACACACGGTTTCCTTTGAGGAGAAACCTGAAGAGGTTCTCACCTTGTTCTGCTGCCATTTGTGGAAATCCAGGACAGTGCTGCGCAGCTGAGGGACGAAGCTTTTGTGGATCAGGTTGACGGAGGTTTCCGACGGCAAAGAGATGGACGTCTTCATCTTCTCATAGAGCTCGTGGATGTTGGACAACTCCTGCAGAAGAAACACAACGATTCTTCAGTTTGCCCGTTTGTCCGAGTTGAAGCCAGGATCGACCGTCTCTCTGCTCTTACCTCCAACAGATCGCCGTTGATCAGCTCCTGCGGACGACACGCTCGCTCAACGAACTGCTCGCACAAGGCCGACTTCGCCATCTTCCTCTTCTTCTTGAAGGCGAGCTGGGACAAGAGGAAGAGGAGGAAGGGGGGGGATGAAGACAGAGGAAGGAGAGAAAACAAACAATTGATCGAAGGCGGCCAGCTCACCAGCGTTGGCATGGCGGTGAAGTGGAACGCTTTGAGGAACATCAGCCGGCGGAGGATGTAGACGGCGTCGAGGTGCTGAGCGTCCGCGGCGTCTTTCTCAAACTTCATCGCCTCGTCCCAGTCCTTCAGCGCCACACGGATCTGAAGCCAGAAGAACTTTATCGTTCACTGTGTTTCAGGTGCGACTTCATTCATTTAAAGTTCCTGTGGATGGTGAGGTCCTGACCTGCTCCGGCGGCGAGGCGGTCTGACACTGATACAAACTGTACAGCAGGTAAAGTCCCCCGACCCGGATCTGGAAGCTGAACGGCGGCAGGAAGTAGCTGTAGGCGAGATCCAGAACCAGGCGGCTGAACGCTCGCTTCTCGTGCCTCACGGTGCCGCTGCAGAACAAGAGAAACCACACGTGTTCGGTTCAAAACTGACAAACCTGATTCAGACCAGAGGAAAGGATCTGGAAAACTCTCACGTCCTGCTTTGGGTTTACTTTTGGTTTCAAAGACATTCATGTAAACATCGACAATTAATATTGATAAGTGGCTATATGAAAAGATATCAGTTCTTTTCACAGACTAAAACTAAACACAGTTGTGATGTTTTGTGTTAAACTTACTAGAAAATGTGTGTGAAGTTCGATTCCCTCCAGATTTGGGAGAAAACCTGGAATCGGACGGACTCAGTTTTCTGGAAGTGGCCGAGCAGCAGCTCACAATCCGACTTCAGCTGCTTCCTGCAGGAATCCATCTCACAAAGAAACTACACAACCTGAGAGAACACAGACACACACAGGTCACAAGTGAATCCTACAAAACCTGAGAGAACACAACACAGACACGGGTCACAAGTGAATCCTACACAACCTGAGAGAACACAACACAGACACACACACAAGTTACAAGTGAATCCTACACAACCTGAGAGAACACAACACAGACACACACAAGTCACAACTGAATCCTACACAACCTGAGAGAACACAACACAGACACACACAGGTCACAAGTGAATCCTACACAACCTGAGAGACTGTGAACACAACACAGACACACACAGGTCACAACTGAATCCTACACAACCTGAGAGAACACAACACAGACACACACAGGTCACAAGTGAATCCTACACAACCTGAGAGAACACAACACAGACACACACAGGTCACAAGTGAATCCTACAAAACCTGAGAGAACACAACACAGACACACACACAGGTCACAAGTGAATCCTACACAACCTGAGAGACTGTGAACACAACACAGACACACACAGGTCACAACTGAATCCTACACAACCTGAGAGAACACAACACAGACACACACACACAGGTCACAACTGAATCCTACACAATCTCAGAGACTGTGAACACAACACAGACACACAAACTCACGATATTTTAAACGTTTCATTGAGAAAACGTGTTTCTCTGGAGCCAGTGAACGTAAATTAACGTAAACACAACGAGCGTCGCACGTGTAATGCGTCATCGACAGCGTCAATGATGCCTTCAAGGACCGTCGTTATTACGCGCTTGACACCTGAGAGTTAATAGTGAGATTTAAAATGAAATCATATTTATTATCATATCATATTAATGAATGAGGTCACTCTTTCATGTTTTCATGTGACACAGCTCTATGTGTATTCATTTCATTTGTTCCCGACCCCCTGAACGTGGTTTTCTCCTCGTGACATCCTGCTCATTATTTCTCTAATATTTACTTTTCTTGCTTTGCTGTCAAAGCAGGCTGCTATATAAGGTTTATTATTATTATTATTATTATTATTATTATTATTATTATTATTATTATTACTTTCATTATTATACTTAAGAGAAAACAGACAAGTTAAGAAAATATAATTTTATACGTGTATCAGATTTCCGACTTGAGCCAGTGTACGTGAACGCTCCACCCGGATGTACGTGATGACGTCTTGCGGAAGTAAACAAAGCTCGGCTGACGTGGAGGAGTCGAACCGGATGAACCGGATCTGAATCCAGTGGTTCAGAACCGTGGGGTCGATTCCGCGTCTGTCACATTTAACGTTGGCCTGGTTGTGTCGGTGTCTCCGGCTCCAGCGGAACTAGCCCCCGTGTGCTAAGCCTCCCTGCGCGGTTAAGATGGCGGCGGCGGACGACGCCAGCCGGCCGTTCGCCGGATTGTCAGACGTGTCCATCTCGGAGGACATCCCGGTGGAGGGGGACATCTCCGTCCCCGTCGGCTCCTCCAGGAGAGACGACGAGTACTCGACGCTGGACGAGCCGGTGAAGGAGACCGTCCTGCGGGACCTGCGGGCGGTGGGCAACAAGTTCATCCACGTCCTGTACCCGAAGCGGAGCTCGGCCCTGCTGCGGGACTGGGACCTGTGGGGCCCGCTGCTGCTCTGCGTCACCCTGGCGCTGCTGCTGCAGGGCGGAGCGGCCGACTCCGACGACCAGGGGGGGCCCCAGTTCGCTGAGGTCCGGCACCAGTCTCATTGTCCACATGCTTCTGGGTTTAGGTTTCTGTGTGGGGGGAGGGAGGGGGAGAGAGAGACAGGTAGAGACAGAGAGAGACAGACAGAGAAATTGATAGAGAGGGAAATATCAAAAATCAAGGATGCACGAACATTGGCTCTACAAGTGGTTCTCAACTTCATTTTCCTTCACACCATTAAACCACTGTGGTTGTGAGCCTCTGCAGACCAGTGCAGTTTCAATCTGGATTTCTGTTTTCCAGATTCACGAGGTCACTGTGACCTTTGACCTTTGGAGTCTAATCAGTTCAACTTTGAGTCCAAATGAGCATTTGTACTAAATCTAGAGAGATTCCCACGAAGCGTTATTTAGATATGTTCACAAGAATGTTACGTACAACCCCAAAATACACATGATCACAAAGTGAAGTCGTCCTGGGGCCACAGTCCCTCAGAGTCCAGACCCTCAGAGTCCAGACCCCCTGAAGCCCAGGTTCAGGTCTGAAGACGGAGCTGAACTCCGGGTGAAGGACTGAAGGTTTTGACGTCACTGCTCCTTTGACCCGACTCAGCAGCAGCATAAACATATAATTCCGTTAAATATCAGGGCTAGGAATAACTTGCGTACTTCAGCTGACTCCATGTTCACATGTTGTGATGTCTTCCCGTGTCCAGGTCTTCGTCATCATCTGGTTCGGCTCCATCATCATCACCCTGAACTCCAAGCTGCTGGGCGGCACCATCTCCTTCTTCCAGAGCCTGTGCGTGCTGGGTTACTGCATCATGCCTCTGACCGTGGCCATGGCCGTGTGCCGCATCGTGCTGATCGGCGGCTCGGGGACGGTCAGCTTCGCCGTGCGCCTGGTGGTGGTGACGGCGTCCTTCGGCTGGTCCACCTTCGCATCCACGGCCTTCCTCGCCGACAGCCAGCCGGCCAACCGCAAGGCGCTGGTGGTGTACCCGGTGTTCCTCTTCTACTTCGTGATCGGGTGGATGATCCTGACGTTCTCGCCCTCGCAGTAGAGGAGGAGGAGCAGCAGGACTGGATTTGAGTCGGCAAAGACGAGGGAGGTTGATTTCGTGGAAGGACTCAGACGAACACTAGGATCTGCCTTTGAACGACTACTGACGTGACTGACGTGTTCCTGAGCTTCAGCTTCTTGACTCATGGGACATTATAATAATTCCTTAGGGAGCAGCAGGGGGTTTATGCTGAGTCGACGCCGCACTGCAGACGGGGTTTGAAAAAGCTGATGAAAATGTTCCGATTCTTCCAGTTTGTCTCCTAAAGCTGTGTAAAATAAAAAAAGAAGGTCCATAAGCTTGTATATAGAAATGCTTTATGAATGTTAGAATTCCAGGGCTACCTTCATTTGTCTCTTCCTCTCGGTCACTCTGGGGTTCTGACACTTTTACGCAGCTCGACCAAGAAACCAAACGGTCGTCTGTCATCTCATTTCGCTCTTTTGCATTTTTGTTGATGTTTTTTCTGAGGGGTTGATTTTTTCTTTTCGTGAGACGACAGATGACGTCTCAAATGTCTTGATCTTCACGATCTCTGTCTTTACGTCCACTTGCAGACTGTCGGTGAGCTGATGCGTTCACACGTACACGTCATCCTCCCTCGCTGGTTTTCAAAGGCGTCCTGAGGGAACCTCTGGCTGCGATTAGTCGACTAACCTGCCCGTCGACCATTAACCTTTGACCCCTGCTCTGTTTCAGAGAACCTGTCATTTCTCTTCTTAAATCACTAACACTGTCTGGTCATGTCTTTTAATTTATGGGTATTAATTTACATCAAAGAAAAAAGATTAAAATATATTTGATCTGCAGTGATTGAATGTTTTGTATTTTTCAGGCTCGGCTCTCAGACTAAATCAGACATTTTACTTTCTGTACAAATCCAACTCGTTTAAATAAAAAACACTGATTTAACAGAATGAATAAATCATTCAGAGTGCGTCAATCATTCTGTCGGCAGCAACACTTTAAATCCAGCTGCAACATTTTTATTATTTACCCTTTTAACTTGAAAAATGTAAATACCAACAAAATCCAGGAGGAACATTCAGGATATTGTTCTGTGCAGGTGGATAAATAGTATTTGTGTAGTTGTCATCTCTTTTGCAAATGATCGTTAAATAATAAAACACACACACACACACACGTTAATATTAAGTTGTGGGAACGAGATACGAATCTGTTCTTTACTGACAACACGAGGTCGACTGCAGTGAAGAAGCCTCTTGGAAGAGAAATGAGACGTTTCACTTCATCACATGATGGATTCTCTATAATGAGCTTTACTTCTACACACACTGACTGAGGTGGAAACATTTACAATCACTACACCTTAATATATGGGGCCCTGTTTTCAGCTACATGTCCAGTGCACAGGGGAAGTGGGATTAACTTAACCATCATTTACTTAACTTCAGAGGATAATGAATTCATACGGATACATATAGACTCTGAGCCCCTTGGTGACGTTAATGCAGACCAACGTTTGTAGAGATGAATTTGTATCTGTATAATTTCATGCTACTACAAACTTTATCCTCTGAAATTAAATCATATATTCATTTAGAATGGGGCATACATCATTTACAGATTCACTGTTGTGCACTGGCTGGTTTGGTTTAACAGTAAATAGAATCATATCACTGAATTTACAAAGACCATAAAATAACGACTGCTAACAAAATAAAAGTTTTAGAAAATGATTCACGTTGGAAAACAAAGCAAATCAAACAACATTAGAATCTCTCTCCTTGGTTGAATCCTACATGTAGTTATGTTTATATAAGATCAACAAGTTTAATTAAATTGTGTAATAACATTCTTCCAAGTATAAATATATATTTTAATGGGACAAAATTTGTTTAAATATGTGCAATGATAAAATGTTTTTTTCTTTATATGTTATTAGAATATGAATGTTGTTTATTATAAGTTGGTTGAATATATGTTGTGTAGTTTTATATGTTTCTTGAATTTGTTTAAAAGTGAACATTATGTAAGAGATTTCTTTTTATATATATAAAACGACGACAACAACATTTGACGTCATCACGGCGCGACAGCTCCTTCCAAGTCGGCTCGTGCATGTAAACATCGGGACAGAGTGAACAGCTGATCGACACGTTGGGGTTGAAACTGTCTTTCAGCACAGTGGGACCTCCCGCTGCTCCCCCCCCCCCCCGGCGGTGGCACCTCCCGCTGCTCCCCGGCCCGCGGTGCTCTCAGCTCGGTCACAGATGGAGCAGCTGCCTCCTGAAGTGTGGGTGCACGTGTTCAGCTTCCTGAGCCCGGAGGAGAAGCACACGGTCCGCCGCTGCTGCCGCTGCCTCCGGAGGCTCATCGACCACGGCTCCCTGTGGCGGGACCACACGGTGGTTCTGTCCGACCTGCGCCGCTACACCTACGGCTTCTGGGACACGCTGCGCCACCGCAAGCTCACCCGGGTGTCGGTGCGACACCTGCGGCGCAAAGAGTGGCGGCGGCTCGTCCGGTTCCTCCCGTCGCTCACCGCCATCGTGTTCGTGGACGGGGGCCGGTTGTACAGGGAGCGGTACCTGGATCACCTGGCCCGGTTCCCGGAGCTGAGGGACCTCGGGGTGCGGAACGCCGCCTGGGACGAAGCGATGCTCGGCCGGAGCGTGAGCGAGCACCTGCGGGAGCGACTCACGCACCTGAGCGTGTGCAACGTGCGGCTGCCGTGCACGGAGCAGTTCATCAGCACCGTGTGTCACCTGGTCAACCTGCGGTACCTGCTCTTCCACCAGCAGGGGGAGGGCTACGGGCTGGACACGGTGAGGCCGGTGCCCTGCGGGGTTTTCCACCGGCTGCTGCGGGACCTCAGCAAGCTCCGGCACCTGTCGTGGGGGATGAGGGGGGAACCTCCGGAGCCGCTGCCCGACGATTACCTGAGTCCCCTTGAGCCAGGTACAGCTGACACCTGTCGGCCCCGCCCCTTACCTGGCTGATTGATTGGTTCACTTTGCAATCAATCAATTAATCGATTACTTACTTCATTTATTTCTTGGAGACCTACAGCTAAAAACTCTTCATTATCAATCCACCTTTTATTTCCGAGTTTAGCAGGTCTGGTTCAAGTCCAGCCAAAGACCCGTGTCAATCAATCCAATTAAATAAGTACAGCCCATATTCACAAATCACAGCTTGTCTCTGAGAGTGAAACTACACATTCTACCCTTGTTACCACATGTGAGGATCCTCTCCCAGGACACAAGTAGATGCTGATGGAACTGAACACAACAGGATTCACTACGTGAGAAGAACCAGTTTGTAACATCGTGTTTAAAGGGTTAGGAGTTAGGAGTTAGTGTCAGTGATGGTCGAAGATGTGAGGAGACATCTTGCGTATCAAGCAGTGTTGGTGTGATCATAGTCCTCGATCAGGATCCACCATCTTGATCCACGATCCGCCAACAAACAAAGCAATTATAGAACCTTTCAAAATGGCCGTTGCAAAGTTCACATCCCCACTGTTTTAATTAAAGCAATAAAAAAACTCAACAAACAGTTTTTAAACAAACCTCTGCGTCCTCTTCTTCCTCTTGGGTCCGACAGGATCGAGCCGGTATGGCGGCCCGGCGCTCACCAATCTGGAGCTGGTGGATTACCCAGAAACCCTCCTGCCGGAGAACGCCCTGAGGAGTCTGACCTCGCTCAGGTCGCTGACTGTTCGCTACAGGTACATCAGAGAGGGGATCCAGTGTCGCCTGACGTCCTGGCTCAGTCCTCTGCAGCAGCTGGAAACTCTCAAGATCATCGGTGGGTTTGTTGAGTCTGAACCAAACATGGTCGGTGTGAAAGCGTCTGATTGACGGCTGTGATCATTCTTCTAACAACAAATTTGTGATTTTACTGTTATTATTTTGTTATTCTGTGGTGCAGGAACCAAAAACATGATTTTTATCTCTGTGTTTGTTCTGCAGAACTTTTATTTGACAGTTTTATTTGTTGTCGTCTCAGGTGGTAATTCTCTCGCCACATATACGACCACCATCCCGTCCAGCGTGACCAGACTGATGCTGCGTGTGGCCATAACTCTGAAAGACATGGACTCCATCGCTCCTAAGGTGCCGGCGCTCGAGCACCTGGACATCGAGCAGAACCGCTCCAGCGGCAGCCTCTGCAGACGGATCCCCATGTTGTTCCCTCAGCTCCGGACGCTCAGGATACGGTGCGTTTCACAGCAAAGCGGCGAGCCGAGGGGTCAGAGACAGATACAGTTGTTTGATCATGTATCCTTCCTTCTTGTGTTGTCAGGTTTTTCCGCCGAGAACCAGAGAAAGACCTGCTGAGCCTCCACCGGCTGCGACACCTGGTGCAGCTGGAGCTGCTGGTGGAGCGCTCCTACATCCTCAGAGATTACCTGAACGGTCACCCCTGGCCCAGCCCCTGCGTGCAGGAGCTGATCGACCAGCTCCGCGAGCTGTCGGAGAACCGGATCACTGTGATCACCACGATGCGCCAGAGAAACCCTCTACGAGAGTGTGACTGTGTGTGGGAGGGGGACTGAAGAGCGGGAGTGAAAACTGGGAAATCAGTTTTTATTCTCCTGAAGCGAGAAGAGGACGGAGTCGGGGACAAAGGAGTACGTCTGTCGACGGCGACAGATGGTGCCTGTTTTCTTTTGAAGGAAAAGGTTTGAAGACTAATGAGACGTAATGAAAGTCGTCAGATGTTAGAATCTTGTGATAATCAATGGAACTGAAGATTAGAGCAAACTTTGGCCTTAAAACATCATGAAAATGAAGCCCTGGCGACTCTGGGATTTATGAGCTCTGAGCAAACCAGCAAAGTGAAGTTTGATCGAGGAGGAGATCCAGAGAACGGACGGACGACTCAGCTCTGACTGAAATAAAATAATCAAATATCAGTTGACCAGCAGGAACCAAACGAGGCCGGGAGCTGGGGCTGGGTTTTGTAACTGGTTCCACAACAGATCCAGTTGTTTGCAAACTAACCAACATTCATGAAGCTCCATCACTTCATCATCAAGTAACGTGAGAATAAACAGGTGGTAGAGTCAGCTGTTATTTCAGTCTGATCAATAATCATCGTTTCAGCGGATCACAGCCTTAGTTTCTTACAACTATCCACTGATGCGTCATAAATAGAATGTGTAGATGCAGCTTCATCAGTATTTGTCACAACTATAAGAACTAATTATTTCTTTCCTTTTGGTGAATGAATGCACGATCATAGTTTATCATGTTGTTTCTCAAATTGTTCAAATAAAAGGGAAAAGTAAAGCCGAGCACAAACACACAAACACACCGTCTAAAGTTTAAATTAAATTACTCATTTATTAATTTAATTTAATTTAATTAAAATGAGTCATTTTATTCTACCATGTCATATGATGTTGTTTTCAGAAGCATCATATGTTTGGGTTGTGTGAGCTTTTAATTTCTATGTATTTAGTTTTTTTTATATTATTTCATCACAATTTACAGAAAGAATGAATATTTATTTGTTTCTGTGCAGCGACAGGAGACTGAATCCTGCAGCAGGAAGACTTTTTAAACCTGTGTATAATTTCATTGTTCTGTTTTTCAAGTTTATCAGGTCCCAACATTGAGTAGAACTGTGTATGCTGAAAATAAAATATATAATGTGTATTATTTACATGTGCAGTTATTCTTAAATTCTGTTATTTATTTAGCCCAAGGAAAGGACTCTTTATTTCTGTTTTAACTTTGTCAGTTTGATGTTAAACCGAACATCTGTGCTAATAAAGACGATGATGATAAAAAATCCATATGATCAGAGAAATGTTTGTTTATAAAAGTGACTCAGATCATGAAGGAATTATGGTGTTTGATCTTGGTTATTAATTACTGTGAATAAAACCAAATACACTTTATTTTACAAAAAATAATTATTTAATATCAAGATTTAGACTTTCTCAACTATACAGTATAATCATTAACAAAAATATATGAAGTCCATTTAACGGATTCAAAAACACAGTCATGATGTTAAGCTGAAATGTCATGATGATGATTCACGTACTGGTCATGTGGTGTAAACAGGAAGCAGATAATCTACTGACAGATAATCACCAGCAGAGGAAAGTAAAGTCTTTGTTTAAGGGACAGAAGATGTAAACGTAGCAAAGGTGATGTGTGTGAAAACCGTATCAATGTGGACGAATCCAAATCAGTAAATACAAACGTCTTTTCGTTTTTTTCTCACGTGTGAACATCTCAAACGTCTCAGTCTCTTTTTAATCATCGTAATTGTTCTTCAGAAGCAGAACTCAAACAGAAAAGCACAAAATGTCTCCTGTTATTTAACTGACGTGTAGATCTGTCTACGCTATATTTATATATATGGAACTGATGATCTGAAAATTGATCTGTGGTGAGAACAGGTGAGAGACTTGGACCTGGACTCAGCACCTTCAGACTCAGATCAGTGGACGTCCTCATGTCCGTCTGTACCTCAGAACTCCAGCAGGACCGTCAGCGGCTCCGCACAGTTCAGCACCATCTCTTGTTTCTGGCCGTAGACTCCCTGCTCCACCTTCACGCCCGCCTTCGTGCACTTCACGGAGCGCTGCACGAGCTCCCTGCAGGTGAACACCAGGTTTGAGAAGAGCTGGGCGCCCCACCACGGCTCGCACCCGCCCTTAAACTGCATCTTCCTCTTGGGCACGGGCTCGCCAAGCAGGGAGTCCTGGGGGATAAACAAAACGCTCCCGGGAAGGTCGACAACAGACACCCAGTGCCGGGTGTCCTTTCGGAAAAGTTTGGTGGTCATCAGAGTGTTGGCTGTTGAGAGGAAAACACAAACGAAACTGAATCCACTGAGATTTTTAATGAAATAACTCATTTTTATATGATTGAGACATTTTCCTGCTGAGACAGAAATTCTGATTAACAATCAATTAACCTATAAAGAATAAAAATGAGGAAATGTTTTTATCAAGTGCAGCTTGAACAATGAAAGTAGCTAAGTGAATCTCTGGCTTTACTTATATTAATCATCCTACATTTAAAAGATTGTTTGCTCGCCTGCAAACTGTATCTGACATAAACATGAGACAACATCTTACCTATTTCATACGTGACGTTTTCAGTGGCTCCACGGGAGAAGCAGACGTACACAACCATTCCCTCCTGGATCTGAGGACCGAGAAGTGAAGTCACAACCTGGAGCCACTGACATATCCCAATGTTTACATGATTATAGCATCTTTCAAATTATTCCGATTGAGGCTTCTGTTGTTTCCAACCTGTGCGTCTTTATTATTTCTGTATTTTTCTATCCCCTCCGTGGAGGCTTCGTTTTCTATTCGTTGGTTTGTTGTGGTAAAGAACTTCGAACTAAAGGAACAGAGGAACCCACCTCGGCCCACTGAGCCTCAGCCCCGTCCAGAGCAGGTTTGATCTTAACCTTCGCTCGACTGCACTGCTGGATGACGGTCCGGGCCTGGAGCGTCCTGGGTCCCCGACAGAGAGCTGGGCTGCTCCTACACACACAGTCAGTACATATGCAGTGATACAACTACTACAACTACTACAACTACTACAACTACTAATACTATCTGAGCACATTGATTAACTACGTGGTTTCAAAGGAAGAGAGCCTAACTTTCATTTTACAGAAGAAACGGACAGATGTGCATTTATGTGGATATTTTACAGAGAAATGTTTATTTTCTAAATTCAGGCTCTATATATTTGGTTGTATTTGTTTTTTAATTTATTTAATCGTTATTAATAATAAAGTTTATGGGTAAACTGTAAAATATCAAACCTCAAGTACATTTGTTTGTCGTAAGGGTTTGATAATCTTAGAAATCATTCATATTTTTCTATATCAGCTGATAGATCTGTATCAGAAATCTTTAGCTCCCTAATATCAGCATTAGTTCAAATAAATCCTTATCGGTTGGGCTGTGTGCGTTTTGGGGTCGGTGTGCGTTTTGGGGTCGGTGTGCGTTTTGGGGTCGGTGTGCGTTTTGGGGTCGGTGTTCCTTTGTGTCGCACCTGTCGGCCTCAGCAGGTTTGGCTGCGTGAACCGGTGCAGAGCCGGCGATGGTGAAGACGGGCCAGGGTTTGGTGCTCGGGGCCACCACAGGCTCCAGGCCACAGCTCGACGTCCTGCTAGCCGAAGAGTCTGCCTCCAGGTCTCTGCTCCTCTTTGGCGGGCGCTGCACGCCGCCGTCGTTCTGCGTTTCCGTCGCTGTTTGTGATTGGCTGTCGGGACTTACAGGTTGAATCTCATTGGTTGTTGCTTGTGGAAGTTGGGGTTTTGCGGGGACGTCAGGCGGAGGCAGCTCTCTGACGTAGTGATGTGTTCTGGCGCTGCCCCGAGAGTCTCGTGCTACGACTCCGGGTCCCATCTGTTCCTGTGGATGATCCTGGACGCCGCTTTGACCCTCGGGGTGAGTGTCAGCGCCGTTTGTCTCCTTCTGGACGTCAGCCTGCGAGCGCTTCCCTCTCGGAACGGACCGGACTCTGGTCCCAGGCTGGAGGATGATGGGAATTCTGCGCTGAGGGTTGATGGGAGCTGCAGGCCGGGGGGGCTCATCCTATGAGGAAGACGAGGGACAGAAAGTGAGAGATGAACCACATTTCACAAGAATGTGGGATGACGGCGTATTCAGGGTGTAGCAGAAGCATTTATAGTGATTTTTAAATATAATATAGTAATAAATGTTATGGAATCAAACTTTATCTATTAACATTATAATGGTCGGCATATTTTTATAGTCATTCTTTTTCTTCTTCTCTTGATCTTTGTGCCAAATGTGAAGGGGTTCCCTGAGTTCCTGAGATTCACAATGTCATAGCAACCATGACCTTTGACCTTTGCCCACTTTAATCTAATCAGATCATCAGTGAGTCCAAGTGAACATTTTGACTGTGAACACTTTTCACAAACTGTTTAACTCATCCCACATGTTGATGGTGTCTGTGTGTTGTTCTGCTGAATGAAGCTGGGAGTTCAACCTCTCTGTTGTCTGGTTCCTGCATCTCTTCATCCCCAACGCTCCCACCACCACCACCACCACCACCACCACCACCACCACCATCATCTTCTTCTTCTTCTGCGTCATCCGTCTCACTGTCAATACACAGAGACGGAGAGAATCAGACCCCCAGAGAGTTCTACTACAACGTATTTGAAACCACTGTTGCTGCTGTTATACATAAACCACCTGTCGCTACTGTTACTACGAGATATTTATAAGTGTTAGTGTTGTTGTCACTGCTGATATTAATAATTCTAATGCTCCTCTTACTACTATTAAAAGACTTTTATCGTCATTCAAGCTACAGGCCAGACAAGTTGTATCCGACTCACAATACAACAGACTGAGAGATAAATACTAAGAATAAATAAATAGGTAACTGCTAAATACATTAACTTTAAAAAGGTAAAGTATTGTGCACATGAGAAAAGTGAAAGTTCCCAGAGTTATGTGTGAGTGGAGCCTTTTGACCTGAAGCTCCACTTTGTGACATGTTTAACAGTAAGGGCGACACAGTGACGTACCTGCTGACATCACGGTGTATCTGTGGCGATGTGTGCGTCTGCAGCGATGACTCTGATCCGCCCGCCGCCGCCTGGTTCTCTGGCTTCTTCCTCGTCTGCCGGTTGCACTCGGAGCAGCTGCTGATCCACTGCACCACGTCAGGCCTCATGGTTTTCCAGAAGAATCTGTCGGAGATGAAGAGCATTTGCACGCCCAGAGTTAATCTATCAAAATACGTGTTTGTCGTCAGTGACGTGCGTCGGCGTCTCTGTGGGATCAACGTCTCGTTCAAACGTGACAGCAGGTTCCTCTCTCACCTCTCGTTGAGCAGTCGGAGACATTTGTTGGTGTCGAGGTGGTTCAGCTCATTGTGATAATCCTTCAGGGCGACTTCCACCTGCTGTCGGCTCCTCAGGACCAAACGCACCCGATCCCCCTTCACCATGTGGAGCTCATCGCCTGGGAAACCAGAGAGGAACTCAATAGTTTGGACTATGGGGTCGAGAGTTTTGATGATGAGGATCTGTTCTCTACAGTAACGAGAGTCGTCTCTGTGATGAAAATAAAACATTTCTGACATTTGAACAAAATCTCAGGGTCTTTTTCAGCAGAGGGAGTTTGTGTTTTTGTGCAAACCTCATCACATGTAACACACATGTTGTATATGTTGGTTAGAGACAATTGTTCGAACATAGGATAGGATTGTTCAGTCTTGGCGGACGGACGCGTGAGTCTAGTTCGAACCTGCCCAGGGATTTCTCGTTGGCACAAACCTTTAATGACGAACTTCTTGCAGAACCTCCTGAAGGTGTTTTTCTCTACGTAGCTCAGACCGTGAGGATAAATGCGTTGACGGAGGTAGAGCTCCACAGCATCGTACTTGGCAAATAAAGGCTGTTCACACACGAAGAGGGAATTAAAAGCACATACAAGACTCGACGGTAGAAGAAACAAGCTTCAGATCACACAGGTGACTTTTGTTTTAATGAATGCAGAGTGTGCTCCGACTACAGATCCAGAAACACCAACTGCTGTGTCTTACTGCCGAGCTGTTGTGGACCAGCCGCGTGGGAACGGCGTCTGGACGGAGGGTGACTTTCTCTCCAGTGCGGTCGAAGCAGTCCTCGGTGAAATGGGTGGAACAAATCGACGAGCCGAGCCGGGGGTGCCAGTTGGCCCGGCCGACAGCCTTCAACCACTGAGCGAGCAGGGGGGGGTTGTGAAGAGGAAACCTAAAAAAAAAAATCAAAGTAGACATTAAATAACTGTCAGAGATGGTTTCTGTCATTTCAGGTCGTTCTTCTCACACTGATGCTTGTTCAAGTGTTTCTGATCAGTTTGGTTCTAATTAGTTATTTGATGATATAAAAACAAGCTGATTGACAACTTAGTCCGAATGACGTCACCAGCACAAGATGGCAGCACTCATATCCGGGAGGAAGTGGAGATACGTCGTCCATCTTTAAATCCAGTGAATGGTTTTAACTCAGTAAGGTAGTGAGTGAAAAGACCCAAGAGGTGGTGAGGTTGGTATGTCATCGGTTTCTGTTTGTCCAGATTAAAACGCAGCCCCCGGAGTTTTCAAACTAAAACGGGACCAGCAGCGTTTACACACTTCTCCGTATAAGTGGATCTAAAATTCCGGAGTAGTGTGGATGTATCTACAGCATCTAGACGTTTCTGCAGCAGAGTCGATGCAGCGTTACACTTGTTGACGGGAGCTGAGTGTGTGAGCTGCAGAGAGATTTTAAGAGAAGCTGATCCTCATACACAAAATCACATCACAAAAACGACCTCATGCAAGATTTAGAAATCTTAAGGATGTATAACTTTAGACAAATGAAATTCAACCGATTCATTGCTGCTACCAAGCTCTGTTCTTCTCTCATGCTGCACAATAACCAGGAGACATGGACTCGTACTTGTGGAAGGCGAGGCCCAGGCCCCTCTCCACCGGCCCGCAGCAGTGGTTGCAGCTGTGGATGCTGCAGCGGAGCCACTTCCTCTTGGTTCTGTTGAGGCAGGTGTGGCAGCTGGAGATCCACGAGGCCAGGTCTCGGGTCATGCTGCTCCAGTAGAAGTGCTTTGTGATCTCTTGCTGGCAGATTCCCTGACCGTAGTGACCCTGGTTGTCGTGGAACTGCTGCAGGATGGCGTTTACCTGGGATCGAAAGACAGATTTGAACATACGGAAGTGCAGAAAACTTGGATTTAATCAATTTGTATCATAGTTTCTCCTGAAGTGTGCAGACAGAAACTGAGCAGCTCCACTTGGTTGAAGATGCAGGTGAGTTAATGTCAGAGTTCAGAGTTAATGTCTTTTAGAACCATTCATTCATAATCCAGTGTAATTACCTCCTCTCTGCTGCGCGGCACTCTGAGCGGTGGAGAGACACGGGTGAACATCAGCACTCCATCTGAAACACAAGATGTTTCTACTTTATTTCTCAGGACATTTCACCTCAGTTAGATACTTCAGGCTGATTCACAGAGAGTTGATTCACCTGTAAGTCCAAAGCGCTTGGCCATCCTCTTCAGAGCAACTCTGCTTTTCTTGCTTTGCATGGGTAAGACCCTGTGGCTCAGATACCTGCAGAGACAACTGAGGTAACAACATGTAACGGGTCGAACGTGGATGATGTGATCGGTGGATCTCGTGTCTACCTGGCGATCTGGTTGTATGTGGAGAAGCTCGGCTCGAGGACGGTCTTTCTCCTCTGTTCCTCTCTTACTGGCTGGAACTCCCTGGGGTCTGCAGCAGGAGCAGGGAGGCAGTACTGGTGTTCCTGCAGCTGCACAGGTATTACAGAGCGATTGCAGCCTGGAGCCGACGGGTCTGTGGTGTCTGCAGCAGCAGCAGCTGAAGAGAGGAGGTCTTCCAGGGAGTTCGAACACAGGAAGTCTTCATCTGAAGGGACGGGAACCTGAAAAACAAGGAGGATCATCTGATCAGGCCCAAACTCTCCACGCCTGACGACTCCGGCCGAGCTAAAGCCTCCTTATCTGCTCTGGATGCAAAGTCATTTTAACTCTGCACATAAATACGTAAATATGATCAAACTGAAAAAGCAGAATCAGCTTCTCACAATCCAGAAGACGTGTTTCTATTTTTCTCTGGAGCTGAAATCTTAAACCTGCAGGCTGATGTTCACTTGATTCGTTTTATTTCAACTGTGATCTGTATCGCTTCACCTCGTCTTCCTCCGCTGTCACGGTGATGATGGTTGGTACAGCGTCAGGAGACAGAGTCAGCTGACCCTCCTCGCTCAGCGTAAAGCAGGACGACTCAAAGTGTCGGGAGCAGAGGTAGGAGTTTGAGCGCAGCGAGCCTTCGTCCCGCTGAGCCACCATCAGCCACCTCTGCCGCTGCTCGGCCTCCTTCGGGAACCTGCGAGACGGAGGGAAGACAAAACTGGAGATGAAGCCAAACCAGAGGAACATCTGCCTGAGGAGAACCACAGGGTTCCCTCCTTGGTCCCATTTTATTACCTCCGGCAAGGAGGTTGTGTTGCCTCCCCTCTCCGTTTGTTGGTTTGTTTGTTTGTAAGCATGATAACACAATAACAACGGAATGGATTGCCATGATACCCGGTGGAAGAATGTGGTACAGGTCAGGGAGGAACTTTTTACTTTACGTTCTTAAACATTGTGAGATTAAACAATTTCACTGATTTCCCTGAGAATAATTCATGGATCTTAAAAAATATTTAAGGAACTGATATCTGTGAGCGTGTAGAAGTCTGGATTTATTCAGCTTCTGTTGATTGACAGAGTAACAGTCGCCCAACCCAGAGGAAACGAAAGCATGTAGATCCAGGAAGTAACTCTCAGTTTGTCTCCCATCACACATCTTTGTAACTGACCTGAAGAAGCTGAGATCAGCGTCAACGTAGCTGGAGGCGTCGCAGCCGTAGGCCAGACAGAACTGGACGGGCGGGTTGGGTGGTTCTGTGGGATTCCGGCTCTGACAAGCAGGACAAGCTCTGACCCAGGTCTTCACCGCCTCCGTCACTCCGACCCAGTAATACATCAGCTGAGCGGCAAACACAGGAGGAGGATCTGTTACAAGCTGCAGTGTACGAACCTTTCTGTCAATCACGCGATCTGATCTGAACCCACCATGATCTCCCGTACTGTGCGATCCCGGCCGGCGTGGTTGTTGTCATCGTGATAACGGGTCAGGATCTCCCGCACTTCCTCGTCGCTCCTGACGACCTTGAGGAGGCGGCCTCGGTAAGTTCGCCACAGGCAGCCATCTGGAGGAGAGAGGGAGGAACTCCAGTCAGAAACCGGTCCCAGTCTCTCAGGGTTTTTTAAAAACATTTAAAAAGGCATTTTAACCCAATGACAAATAACATATTTTCTCATTTGTTTTTTATCTGTTGCTGTTTTCCGTTCAGTCTTTAAGGGTCGTCTGCCTCTGTTCACATGTAATGCAGTTGAATAAATGCTTGATTGTGAAGCCTGAAACATTCAAAACAGTTTTCACTGCATCTGTGTCTGTTAAAGAAATGAAAACTGTTCATGAGTCTGGTCTCTGAGCACAGGAAGTCTCTGTGTGTCTCTGAGGCTCAAGCACCTTTGTAGATGAAGTGTTTGCTGGCAGCTCTGATCACAGTCTTGGAACTTTTAGAGGCGTCTACGGGAAACTTTCCTTTCCGCACAAAAAGCTCCACATTATTTATCAGGTCGAAAGACGGCATCTGTAAGTGAAGAGGTGAGACACAAAGTTAGAGAGTCACACAGAGGCCGAGCTGCAGCAATCCATCCATGACTGTCACATAATAATCTGCTGTTTTTGTCTGTCATCTGTGAAAGTGCATTTAATATGGTACGATTCTGCATTTGGATAAAACAAGAATTTCAAAATACATTATTACCGACTCTTGTATAATTTTTCACTGAATAATTAAAGAAAATAAAGAGCTGATTAACTGATTAGGTGAAAATAATCATTAGTTACGGCCTTAAAAAGAAACAATAACATAAGTCACTTTATGGAGTCATTATGAGTCACAGCCTATTATAATAAAATATGATTATTATTATTAAATAACTGTTTCATATAACAAATCAACTGCAGAGCTGCTATGATTAGTTGAGCAAAATAATATTATTATACATCAGTACAGATGCTTTGATTGACGAATTGTAAAAGTAATTTTTCAACCAATGAAAAAAAACATTCTCTGTCTTTATCCCTGTTTTATAAAATAACACAACTTTATATCTTTGGCTTTGGGCTGTTAGAAATACATTCATGAAAAGAAATACAATCAGTGTTGAGGAAATTAATCATTTTATTCTTTTTAAAGTTTTGTACATAAAAAAATGTAACTCATTAATCGCAGCCTTCAATCAACTTGTAGATCGAGTATTGTTTTTTTTAATGATAAAATAATTCGTAATAGTTTATTAAACTTTTGATATGGACAAACTATTACATATTTGCCGATTTTCTGAATTTCAATTTGAATGCATGTAGCTTTTTGTCAGCGGTGAAGTTAAATATAAGACTTTACTTTTAACTTTAGTAGAGCGACTGATGTTAAGTCGCTATTTTTGACTATTTAAGAACAAATTATCAATCGGTTAATAAAAACAATTATAAACTATTAGACACTTTAATTCAGAAAAAATAAATTGTTTTGTGATTATCTATACATTATTAATTGATTAATTGATTATTAATCAGTGGCTGATATTAAGTCGTTATATTGACCTTTTACAAACAAGTAATTAAGTAATGAACTGTTTAATACAATAACTCTCAGGTCTTTAAAATCACGAACAGTAATAAAAAGATAAAAACACCATAACTCGATGTTCATGATATAAAAGTATCAGTGAAGCAGCTGAAAGAGAAACGTTCCCACCTCAGAACATCTTGTGTCCGGTCGACACAAATCCTCGTTACACCACCGACAACTTTCAGCCGAAGGGCTCGTTTCCGGACGTTGATTTTCACAAAAAATGCGCAAATAAACAACGTCACGTTTTTCGCTTCGTCCAAAAGTTCCGATAAATTCACAAAAGTGGGAAAGTTCGGGTCGAATTTGAGGAAAAATGTGACGCGCGGTGCTGCGCAGATTTACGCTAGCGACAGGAAACTGAGGAGCTTCCGGTACGGGACTTTTCAAAATAACAGCTGTGAATAAAATAAAATAGGATGATAAGTCTATTATTAGTATTATTTTATTATATTTGCAATATTACAGCAGCAAGATTCAAAAATAGGTATCAGCAAGTTAAAACAAGTGTAATAATAATAATTAATAAGTGTAAGGAAATATAAGAAATATAGTAAAATAAGAATGGAATAAAAAACTAATAGAGTGTAAAAGAAAAGACAAATGTGCAGTTTGAGAATATGTGCAGTCAATGGATTGCACATGATTCAATGTAATGCACAGTAAGAATGAATATTGCACCGTTAAGACAGTTAAACCAGAGTTAAAGTGCATTGATGTTTTTTATTAAGATGTTTAAACCCTATTTACAAAAAGCAAAACTACAGTCAACAGGTTTATTGTGTGTAAAAAGTTTACATTTAATGTGATCGACCAAAAACACAGTGGATCAAATATGAATTCTTCAAATATCCAGTGTTGCAGATGTTGTCCAACAGTGGTTGCCCCTTTTACCCAGTTGTACTCAGTTAACTGCCCTTTTTAAACATAGACTTTTTTTCACACAAATGTAAATTGCTAAGAACCAGATACTCAGTATATTTTTGAAAGGTACTATTGTTTTATTTAGATTCTGATGAACCTGATAAAAACTGGAAAAGCCCTGTAATATGAATCCTTGTCAGCAGTATCACTGGGTTAGTTTCCACAGAGACGATACATTAGATTCCATTCACTCACCTATAGTTTAGTTTATACATTTTGAATTGTTTCACTAATTAGTTTTTAGCTCAGTTTAGTTATTGTTGCCTGTTGAATTTGTATCTTGCAATAAAACCTTTGAAACATGTTTTTATTATGTTAGCCTTTGGAGGAAAATGATGAACCAGAAGTTGCATTCAGGAAACTTGCTGATAACTTGACAAATAAAGAAAGTGCAGGTTGTAAAAGCTGCAGTAACCAAATCTTTCAAAATGTTAATTTTCCGTTTCCTGAACCAGAGCAGAGCGCCCCCTGCAGGTCCGGAGGACTAATGTCATCAACACACATTTTGAATCAGTCTCCAGGATCATTATTGTCGGCTGCCGCAGTGATCCATGAGCCAAGAGAACCAAAAAATGAGCTTCACCAAATACACAACACAACAAAGTATGTAAACACACATGGTTCCAGCTACATGCACGTTACTCTGCTGCTGTCAGATTGGATGCTGTTCTACTGTAGGGATTTCACATTCACACACATGATCCCTGACGTTGGGTGAAGAGGAGTCGGTCACAGTCCGACACAGAACTGATCAGTTTCACATAGTCACATAAGAACCTCAGAAAATGACCCAGGCAGAAGAAGACCAACTCCTGTGTTCTGTAAAATTATTGTTTTTTTCCATGGAGTCTGGTGGCTTCTAACAGGGGGATAATCAAAAAGCTCCATCTCTACACGTGCATCTCAAAAAATGAAAATATCGTGAAATATGTTTGGTAATACCAGAAGGATCCTTTAACTAACAACTAATTTCAACTATGGCATTAAGTGTGCAACTTTAACTCCAAGAGTTCAGAACTCCATCAGATGTGTGTACGGTCCATTGGTGTCCAGCTTCAGCACTTGTCTGTTCCCATACGTCCCGTGTTTCACCGTCACCTCAGCTGAAGCAGCCGTCAGCTCCTTCTCACACAGAGAAACAAAGGCGCCGTACAGCCGCAGCCCCTCCTCTTTGCCGATGTTGTTGTGGTACTGCATGGCCCTGCCTTTGACTTTGCCGCCCAGCGTGGCCTGAGGGACGATCAGCAGGTTGCCGGGGAGCTCCAGCACCGACACCATCTTCCCCGAGTCGGACTCGCACAGCCGCAGGTTCAACAGAGTGGACACTGGACGGAGGAGGAGACAATATTTATATCTAACTTTGAGGGAGGAGTGAAAACATGGAGGTCAAAGGTCAGAGAGGTCACTGACCCATCTTGGGCAAGATGTCGTCTGTGGCTCCTTTGAAGAAACAGATGTAGATCACCATTCCTCTGTCGATCTGAGGGCGGGACAACAAACCACGTGTCAGTCGGAGGGTTTTCGTTTTCCATCTTTACTCATGAGCCTGGTCTTTCAGTTTGAGATGTATTATTTTCACGTTCAGATTTTGTAAAACAGGAAATCAAATTATAAGAGCGCAGTTTGTATATGAATATGAAAATATTAAGAGTGATACTTATATCGTGGATATTTTAAATTCATTTTTTTTATTTCTCACCTGGACAAACTGAGCGTGGGACTGTTCCTCTGCTGGTGTCACCTGGAGTCTGGCCTGAAGACACTGCTGCAGCATGGTGCGAGCAGCCGGGGGTGCACTGCTCCTCTCTGTCATTACTAACACACTGTTAACCTTAACTAACCAGGTCCACTAACAGGCTTTAACTTCACCTTAACTAACACACTGTTAACCTTAACTAACCAGGTCCACTAACAGGCTTTAACTTCACCTTAACTAACACACTGTTAACCTTAACTAACCAGGTCAACTAACAGGCTTTAACTTCACCTTAACTAACACACTGTTAACTTTAACTAACCAGGTCCACTAACAGGCTTTAACTTCACCTTAACTAACACACTGTTAACTTTAACTAACCAGGTCCACTAACAGGCTTTAACTTCGCCTTAACTAACACACTGTTAACTTTAACTAACCAGGTCAACTAACAGGCTTTAACTTCACCTTAACTAACACACTGTTAACTTTAACTAACCAGGTCAATTAACAGGACTTGAAATAACCTTAACTAACAGACTGGTAACCTAAACTCACTGTTAACCTGAACATTACGACCTCAATCGTCTCGATGAACAGAAATAATCCACTGAATGAAAAAGGAAAACATGCAACACTTCCGCATTGACGTCACTTTCTTCTTTTCTTGGCAGTTGCAAACAATGAATTACCGCACTACCGCCACCACCTGGTGAGGAGCAGAACATCTACTTACAGTAAAAAAATATATATATTTAAAAATACTAAAATAGAATTTGGTAACATCCATTTGAAGTTTTTGTAATTCTGAAAACATTATTTAAAAAGTGGAGCATCACAAAGGACTAAATAACAACATTACAAACACATGAGCACTGAGCTAGTTCCTCAATATTAAGTTATTAATTCAAATCTTTGAATCAAAAAGTTTGTCATGATGAAGTAAATCTCCAACAATATGAAGTGTGAAACAGGCGTTTGTTCATTTTTTTTCATTTCATTGTCATTTGTTTTGCCTCGACTGGAACTTTGAGTAATGAAGTTTAAATATATCAGACAGTTACTCCTGTACATCATAATTATATACAGTATATAATACTTTAAAATATTTAGAAAACCAACAGACAGACTTTGGTTCACTGTAGTTTTATTAAATATCATCACATAATTACATGAATCATATTTCTTCAGTTAAACTGTAATAAACTGTTGCTTTAGATTTAACATCTTGTGCGTATGTGTGCGTCTACATGGTTATTGTGCGTCATGCGGCCTCTAACATGTATGTTCACAGTTTACATCCTGTCAGTCAACCAGCTGACTGTGGCGCAGCTGTCAATCAAGTGTTGACCTCCTTAATTCTCTGGACGACAGCGGACGCCACCTTCCTGTACGCCTCCGCCTGGAGAGTGTAACACACACACACACACACACACACACACACACACACACACACACACACACACACACACACACACACACACACACACACACACACACACACACACACACACACACACACACACACACACACACACACACACACAGTAAGATAGTAATCACGTTTTCGTTAATCTTCATTACAGTATAGAATAGAATAGAAACCTCGGAGCTGTCTGGGGAGGAGATGACCACTGGTTGCCCTCTGTCCGACATCTCTCTGATGTTGAGGTGAAGGGGAACGTCACCTGGAGGCAGACGGAGATAAAAATCTGACGTTAAAGCACCAAACCCACCAAAGATGCCTGAAAGAAATGTTACTGAAAAATAATAGTTCACGCTGGTGATCCTCTTACCCAATAACTCGACCCCCAGAGTGATTGCGAGCTGTCGGGCCCCGTCAGAGCCGAAGATGTGAGTCTGGTGGTTACAGTTCGGACACTGGAAGACGCTCATGTTCTGAACCAGACCGAGAACCTGCAGGACCAAATCACAAACCACAAAACATTCTCAGCTTCCTGTAACTTCATGCCATCGGTAAATAAAAAGAACTGTTTACATTAACACACACAGATTACCGGCACATTAACTTTCTTGAACATCTCGGCTCCTCTGCGAGCGTCCAGCAGAGCGATGTCCTGCGGCGTCGACACGATTACAGCACCTGCACAACAATACAAACAAACGAGACTTCAAACTGAGAACTTCTGCACAATGTCATTTAATTCTACATTAAAACAAACGCTTGTAGTGGTCAATTTGAGACAAGGGAAGTCCAAACTTAAGATAAAAAGTCAAATTTGCAGATATTCCCTCGAGATGTTCCTGAACTAAAGTGGGGACGTCCTGGAGAAAGAAGACTTCTCACCTGTCCTCAGAGGTAAAGCACTGTTTGAAGGTTTAGACACAGCTTTAGGGTTTAATGGAATTGAGTCTATTGTTTAAATGTGTCAATATATAGAGTTGCAGTGTGTGTTGTTATTGTGTCTGACCTGCTATCGGGATGTTCTGGGTGATTGACAGTTGGACGTCTCCTGTCCCAGGAGGCATGTCGATGACCAGATAGTCCAACGACCCCCAGTCCACCTACAAATACCAGCAAACACACACATGAACACACACTTTGGCCCCGTTCAGACCTGGTATCAACATCGGTCCTGAGAGATCCGAACACAAGTGGACAGCCTTAAGTTCACATCTGCTGTTAAAACACGTCCTGTGATCAGACCTCACTTCCTGATCTATCTGCAAATAATCACGTACGACATTTGTGTTCGTGATCACCAAATTATGTTATTTTTATATAATGAGTTTACAGATGTATCCGATCATCATTGTGTTTGTTTGTGTGTCTGTGTGTCGGCAGCAGGTCAGAGACATCAGCTGAGAGGACAATCTTTCATATGTGGCCCAAGACGTTTGCGTTCACACAGTGAACAGAATGTGGTCTGAGTGACCGGATCTCAGGACACATTCGGGTGCGTTCAGACCTGAACTGGTAAGCGGATCAGTCAGGACTGATGTTAACAGCAGGTCTGAACAGGGTCTGAGTCTCTGCTGATGTGACTTCAGCCGTCGCTTTCTTGAAATCAGACAATGACACAGAATCCAACCTGTCTGAGCATTTTCTCTATCGCTGACATCACCATCAGCCCCCTCCACACGATCGGAGCCACATCCTCCACCAGGAAACCCATCGACATGCTGAGATAAGAGATGTAAAAGAGAGCAGGGGGTGAGGTCGGAGGTCACAGCAGTGGAAAGATCAGTCGGAACAAGACTAGGAAGAGTGAATCTAGTATTTTGGGTGGAAAGACTCACCAAGGAATCCCATAGTTGGTGAGTGGGATCATCAGATTGTCTGGAAGAAAGAAAGTCATGTTTATCACATTTAACAACAACTTCTAAGATGTTTAACTGCACTAAACTATCATCACATTCATGACTGAGCACCAGGTGATGTTTGTGTAGCAAAGATGGAGAAAGGAGGATAAAGTATATGTCGTACTGTCAGTGAGCTCTGGGTTTCCCTTCAGGTTCATCAGTTTGGGAATCGACGGACCGTAGACGTCAGCGTCCAACAGGCCGACTGACTTTGTCTTAAAGAGAGAGAGAAGAATCTGTTATTATCAACGAATCTCAAAACTCAGAAGGAAGGCAGAGACGTGCACTTCCTGCTGACAGACGTCCTTATTGGTGATGACAGACAGGAAGTGAGCGACTGAGCAGCAACATCCACACTCCTACATTTTCCATCTCCGTCCACAAAAACGTTTTAGCTCCAAACCACAAATAATCCTCGTCCACACCAACACATCTGAAAACACAAATCACGTGACCCTTCCCGGGTCACTGTTGTGCAAACAGGAAGCAAATTGTCAAAGAACAGCAGTGGTGAAAAGTAAGAGCAGGGATTTCATTTCTGAAACTGGGGCAGCAGCCTTTTCCAAACGTCAATGTTTTCAGCGCTCGACAACTAGCAGCAGGCGTAACCATGGTGACAGGGATGCAAATTAAACTAAAACGTTTTCGTGTGGATGGCCTCAGACGACGAGCTGACTAATCTAGTCGTAGAGAAGTACTGTCTTTACAACCTGTTTATAATTCAATTAACAAGGTTGTTCTCTGAGATTTCATGGTTATTTTCTTCGCTGCTTAAATGTTTCTGATGTTATTTGGTGATAATTGAGCCTTTCAAGAAAACAAAACCTTTTACTGGGTCACTACCTTTTTATTTTTTTCATCTAAATTGACTTATAATCCTTTTCATTGTGTTGTTTTATTGCTCATCAATTATGTGTGTTCACCTGATGTAAAAACACTGAACTGTCTTTGTGTTCGAAGGCTCCTACTTTCACACCTCGTGTATTAGAAGGTTTTATATGCTAGGTTTTGTTGTTTCTACCATTTGGTCGCTGACAAGGTTACGTGGCTCATACAGAAAGGTTCCCAATTTAACAAATTACCAAAGAAAAATAAATGCAAGATAAGAGAGAGGAGTTCTTACAGCATCGTTGGCCATTAATCCAAGTGCCAGATTCACTGCAGAGACAAAAAAACAGACGTTAAACACCTCGGACCGGAAACTGAACAAAGCAGCCTGGTTAAAATGTGGTTCAATAATAATGTTCCAATTCAAAAGATTGTTTTTCCTGTTTATTTTCTCTAGATGCACTGATCACTGAGCTCTAGTGCTGCAATTCCATACATTTGAAAAAGTACAAAAGAAAATCTAAATGAGAGGGTTTCATTCTCAAATATTGCACGTACACTCATGTGTTTTAAAGCTCTGGCTGTTATTTCCTGTAGAAGAAGAAAGTTTGAGACATTCCTGCTGTACCTGCTGTGGTGGACTTGCCCACGCCACCTTTCCCCGAAGCCACAACGATGACCTGTTTGACTCCTGTGATTGGCTTCTGTTTGGGGAGACCTCTGGCCATCTGCTGCTTCTGTCTCTCCTGTAAGTTACTGTCCGCTGACCTCTGCAACACAACAACAATCACCTACACAACCAAAACAAGACTGGGAACACAAGGGGAGCTAGGATTGACTGTGTTGTTAGCTAGCAGTCAATGGTGACAATGGTGTTGTAAGCTAGCATTGGCTGTGTTGTTAGCTAGCATTGGCTGTGTTGTTAGCTAGCATTGGCTGTGTTGTTAGCTAGCATTGGCTGTGTTGTTAGCTAGCATTGGCTGTGTTGTTAGCTAGCATTGGCTGTGTTGTTAGCTAGCATTGACTGTGTTGTTAGCTGGCTTTGACTGTGTTGTTAGTTGGCATTAGCTGTGTTCTTAGCTAGCATTGGCTGTGTTGTTAGCTATCATTGGCTGTGTTGTAAGCTAGCATTGGCTGTGTTGTTAGCTATCATTGGCTGTGTTGTAAGCTAGCATTGGCTGTGTTGTTAGCTAGCATTGGCTGTGTTGTTAGCTAGCATTGGCTGTGTTGTTAGCTAGCATTGACTGTGTTGTTAGCTATCATTGGCTGTGTTGTAAGCTAGCATTGGCTGTGTTGTTAGCTGGCTTTGACTGTGTTGTTAGTTGGCATTAGCTGTGTTCTTAGCTAGCATTGGCTGTGTTGTTAGCTATCATTGGCTGTGTTGTAAGCTATCATTGGCTGTGTTGTAAGCTAGCATTGGCTGTGTTGTTAGCTAGCATTGGCTGTGTTGTTAGCTAGCATTGGCTGTGTTGTTATCTAGCATTGGCTGTGTTGTTAGCTAGCATTGGCTGTGTTGTTAGCTAGCATTGGCTGTGTTGTTAGCTAGCATTGGCTGTGTTGTTAGCTAGCATTGGCTGTGTTGTTAGCTAGCATTGGCTGTGTTGTTAGCTAGCATTGGCTGTGTTGTTAGCTAGCATTGGCTGTGTTGTGCTCAGGGAGCAGACGTCACGTTACCTGACAGCGTGTGAAGTGCAAACAACACGCAGGTCCGCGTTTTATTTCTGTCGCTGTTCGTGAAGCTGCAGCTTTGTTGACGGATGTTCTCAGTAAATGAGAAAGTCTGCTGTACGTGAAGGGCGCCATGTTTGTTTGGAGGCTCCTCCTCTGATTCACAGAACACTGCAGCGTCAAGTTTGCGTCAATTACGTAAAGACATCTTTATTTTTTAAATAGGAAAAAGAAAATGTGACGGATCAGTAACAAGTAACAATATAATAATAATAATAATAATAAAAATAATAATAATAATAATAATAATAATAATAATAATAATAATATAAAAATTAAATAATACATATTAATATATATATATTTCTCTCATGTTGGCTTGTGGATCGTTGACCAGGTTCATGTCAGAAATAAAGTTTGTGAGAACATTCATGGAATAATTTTCTCTGTTTTTTCTCTGTTTTTCTCTGACAAAAATAGTATTATTTTGCAAACATACCATATATAGCTCAGCTATATATATATATATAATGTACATTATATTGAACACAATATAATGTACATTATATATATATATATAGCTCAGCTATATATATATATATAATGTACATTATATTGTGTTCAATATAAACAGACTGGAGGATTTTCAGCTCCGTGCAGTTTGATGATTCGACAGCAGAGAGTGCTGGTCACATACTGGAGAGTCAAATGATGGTTCAAAACATACAATAAACCAGTAAATATCAAACACACACACACACACAAACATATTGACACTTTCATGTGACCTCTTCACTGCTGATGAGCGGTGGTTGAAAATAACAAGGTACTCTACATGAGTATTTCCATGTAATATTACTTTTGCACTCGACTATATATCAAATGAAAAACTTCGACTCATGAAAAGCTGAGTCGAATTGCAACTGATGATGACTGATGATAACATGACCTGCATGCTGAGCAAGTATAATATTAAAATGTATCTTGATGGTTTGACTGGTAACTGATTCATACTATGAAATAACACTGTAAAAATTAAATTAAGAACCATGTGACTAAAGTAGAGGATGAAAAAGACGCAGTTTAATGTGCTCGACTGACAAAAATACGTGTTGGCAGCTCGACATCATCACAGTCCGAGTGAATATTTGTTATAACAGATTTAAATCTGTTGTTTGTTTTGATTTGGACGGAGTCACATGACTGTTTCCAGGAAGAGGAGGAGTCGCTGATGTGACCAGACGGAGACTTTGGTTCGCAGCTCGAACCTTTTCTTCACACACTCGTCAAAATGTCTCAGTGTGTAGCTGCACACACACACACACACACACACACACACACACACACACACACACACACACACACACGAGGGTTTCTCTGGACAGGTGACAGGCATGAACGGACAACAACTCGCCTCATCTGGGAAATTCTCTCTGTTAGTCTTTTTTGTGTTTTAAACTGTGTGTGTGCTCTTGTACAGCTATCTTTGTGAGGACCAGTTTGAGCCAACAACCCACAGGGTGAGGACATTTTGGGAAAGTGAGGACATTTTGGCCGGTCCTCACTTTTTGACCCCCCTTTAATGGACTTTGGGGGTTAAGACTTGGTTTTAGGGTTAGGGTTAGAATTTAGGTTAGGCATTTAGTTTGGATGGTTAGGGTTAGGGTAAGGTGTGTCCCGCCCACACTCTTGATTCCTGGCTGGTGTTGTGACTGGCAGTTTGCCTCGGCCAAGGACACACACATACACATGCACACACACACACAGATAAGAGAAAATATCCCAGATGACTCAGAGCCCACTTGCACTTGGAACAAACACACAATTGTTTTCAGTTCAGTTTTCCACCACAATCACTTTCTGAGATCAGAATTAGGACAAAAAGCTGCAGAGTCAGAGTTTATTTTATTCCAGTGTTACACAAGAGGAACTGTAGGAAGATGTGGAGTCTGTACGGCTGCAGAGGAGCTGACACAGGAGGTGGTGCAGCGTCTCACATGTGCAAACAAACCACGGTCGACGTGCAAGACGTGGACGTCAGACGGAAACCTCACCATCACAAATGTCAACATCTGAAGTCTGCGAAGCAACATTGTGGTTTTGGCAACAAGTGCTGTGAAGTCCAAACCGAGCTATGTAGTTTCCTTATCCTCACCAATGATGATAATACAAAAAAAAATAGAAATTTGAACTCTACCATGTTCCATGCTGTGTGTTACTGATTCTCTCACCTTTGTCTCTACGACGTCTTTTGAACATAGAATTACTGTTTATTTTGTCTTTGTTATCTTTAATTGATGAAATACAAAGTTCATCTTTGGTGTCTGTTCGCTGCAGCGGTTGGATTAACTTCACTTCAGCAGCTTCACCCACACAAACTGCTGCATGTTCGTATTTATGCATTTAAAAAGGTAAATGCACATTAATTAACAAGTGTAGTGGAGTCCATCATATAATGGGTCAGATTTAATGATGCAGGCTGGTTTTCATCTGCAGGTTGATGGTAGAAAAACATACAAATACATGTATAACACCACAAGTACACACAGTACATTAGAATCAACATAATACTGTCATGTTCTTATTCATCATCCTCAATGTAGCCCAGAGACTGTGGAGCTTTTCTTTACTGAAGCTAAATGTGACGATGTAAAATAAAAACACAGTCAAATAAAAGTGTACGAGGTGAATTTATAGAACGAGAGTGAAAATAAATGATTATTCACAAATAACAAAGATCTACAGATGTAACACTGGTGTTTGTGGGAAACAGAGATTTAAGTGAAGTGAACGCGACCGAGAGCATCGATTCACAACACAAGAAACTAGCTTCACTGGTTTTTATCGGATTCAAACAACGTGTAAGTGAGAAAACGTCCATGAAGCTACTTTAAGTTCGGCTCCGTTCAGCTCATGTTCCTCTGGCTCTCGATGGTTTCATTCATTTCTGTTTTAGACCATCGAGTTTTAAATTTCCCTCTTTCAAAACACAACTGCCTCATTTCTGCTGCTTCTTCTTCGCCGAGACTCCAGCTGACTGCTGCAGCGCCCCCTCTCTAAGATAAGATAAGATAAGATAAGATGAGATAAGATGATCCTTTATTAGTCCCACAATGGGACATTTGTAGTATTACAGCAGCAAGAGTCAAAAAGACATCAGCAGGTAATAAGTAACATGTAATACTTAAGTGTGAGGAATTAAAAAATATAGAAATATATGAATGTAATTAAACTAATGTATACAGTGTAAAGACAGTAAAGATATGTGCAGTGTGAGAATATGTACAGTGAATGTATTGCACATGAACCGTTGATATTGCACAGGCAGATGAATCAGGCACAGTTAAGAGTTAAAGTGTTAGAGTGCAGTCCATAAGGGGGGGTGCATAGTTTGTACTGGCAGCAGAGCTGCTTGTACATTTGTTTCAGGTTTTACAGGTTTTATCATCCAGCATCTCAAGCTCCACCCTCTCCTGACACACCTGAGAAACCAGGAAGCATCTGTTCCTCCCTGAAGAGACGCAGGCTGAAAACCAGACGATCACATTCACCTTCCAAACCAAACTGAACCAAACCAGACCAGACGTCCTGAGTGAGTCCAGCTACAGGAGAGAAGAGTCAAACTACAACCTGCCGACGCTACACACACTGACCGTGAGTTTAACAAACACCTCGACTCAGAGAGGAAGTAAACCTCAGTGAAGTTCGTGGAGCTGTGACTGACTGACTGTCTGTTTTCAGCTTCACCTGGAGACTCAATGGCTTCCAGATCAGAAGAGGATCTCTGCTGTCCCATCTGCCGTGATGTCTTCAGAGATCCTGTCCTTCTGCCATGTAGCCACAGCTTCTGTAGAGACTGTGTGAAGAGCTGGTGGAAAGACAAAGAAGTAAAAGAGTGTCCAGTTTGTAAGAGAAGACATTCAAAGGATGAACCACCGTGTAACCTGGTGTTAAAGAACCTGTGTGAGACCTTCTTACAGGAGAGAGATCAGAGCTCTTCACATGCTCTCTGCAGTCTGCACTCAGAGAAACTCAGACTCTTCTGTCTGGACCATCAGCAGCCAGTGTGTCTCGTCTGCAGAGATTCAGAAAAACACACCGACCACAGATTCAGCCCCATCGATGAAGCTGCACCACAACACAAGAAGCAGCTTCAGGAAACTCTGGAGCCCTTGAAGAAGAAGTTACAGTGTTTTGAACGTGTTAAAGTAGAGTTTGAACAAACAGCAGAACACATTAAGGTCCAGGCCGGACTCACAGAGACGCAGATCAAGGAGCAGTTTAAAAAGCTTCATCAGTTTCTGGAGGAGGAAGAGGAGGCCAGGATGGCTGCACTGAGGGAGGAAGAGGAGCAGAAGAGTCGGATGATGAAGGAGAAGATTGAGTCTCTGAGCAGAGACATAACGGCTCTTTCAGACACAATCAGAACCACAGAGGACGAGCTGAGAGCTGAAGACGTCTCGTTCCTGCTCAACTACAAGGCTGCAGTGGAACGAGTCCAGCAGCGCCCCCTGCTGGATGATCCACAGCTGGCCTCAGGAGCTCTGATAGACGAGGCCAAACATCTGGGCAACCTGAGCTTCAACATCTGGAACAAGATGAAGGACGTGGTCTCCTACAGTCCTGTGGTTCTGGACCCAAACTCTGCTCATCCATGGCTCGTCCTGTCTGAAGATCTGACCAGTTTGAGAGGAGGAGAGAAACAGAAGCTTCCTGACAATCCAGAAAGGTTTGATTATTACTCCTCAGTCCTGGGATCTGAGGGTTTTAACTCAGGGACTCACAGCTGGGACGTCCTGGTTGGAGACAGTACAAACTGGTTACTGGGTGTAAGAGCAGAGTCTGTCCAGAGGAAGGGAGACAAACTGTCTGGATTATGGGGAATAGGGTTCTATGCAGGTAAATACAAAGCAGTGTCTTCATCAGCAGGATCTGTTCTCTCTGTGCAGAAGATCCAGAGGATCAGAGTGAAACTGGACTGGAACAGAGGAGAACTGTCGTTCTCTGATCCTGATACTAACAAACACATTCACACCTTCACACACACTTTCACTCAGAAGATGTTTCCATCCTTTAGCATTATAGATCACTTGAAGCTGTTACCTGTGAATGTCTCTGTGATGCTGGATCAGAGCAGTTAGAGATAAAGATTTTATTCATCATGTTTATTTCTTCAAGAGAAATCTGCTGAATTTAAATGTTAAACTCGTTATTCTAAAGCTTTGTTTATTTCTCCTTTTACTTCTCACTCATTTTTATTTCTCCTGTCGATTTTTCCACGTGTGTAAAAAGATTTGATTATTTTCTGATCTTTATCTTTGGTTTGTTTTTTACTTTCATGGAAAATGTTTTCTATCATTTAGATTTTGTGTGGATCCATGAAGTCGAGCAAACTGATGAAGATCCACATAAAAACACATTTATCAATAACAGCTGATCATTGTTCACATTCAACAAACTTTATTAAAACTCACACATGAGACATGATTCATGTTTAATCACATAAAGTCTGTTCACATATGAAATAATCCAACATATATGAACATTTGTCTGTTTGATGTGATGAAGCCAAAATGATTCTGTCTGTAAAAGTGTTTATTCAACAGCAGCCTAGTGATGTGATTTTAATATTGTGATCAAAATTATAAAAACTATGAAACAGAAACAGAGTTCTGACCTTTTTTAAGTTGAAATGTAAATATAACATTATCTGTCATTAAGTAGGATTTAACACTCAGATAGTTTCAGGTTTTTAAATTGAGTTATATATACGTTTATTCATGAATTATTACTTGTTTAAATGTTGGGAGCTCATAGTTGTGAACAATAGTTGGGCCTACATGTGAAGACAAAGCCTGAGACCACATGTCTTCTTTGTTCTGGGGACAAAGACGAGCTTCCAGAACTCAGTCTCCCAGGGTGCTTCAACTTCACACCTAGGTGTGAACCTGCCCCTGGACACAGCTTTCAACCCCTATTGGTCACTGTGTGCCCCCCGACCCATGAGGTCACCAGGACAATAACAGCCCAGTTCCCCCTCTTTTCTACTGACCTCTGCAGGAGGAGTAGGTTCCTCTCCCTGCTCCAGCTCCTTTGACCTCCGAGCAGGCCTGCCTGAAGCAGACTGCTGAAACCTTCCAAAAGGCAGGGACACGAGAGCCTGCCTAAGAACTTCAGCACAAGCAATTGGCCACGACACAAAGTCTGACCAGCAGATGCACAACAACAGGAGCCACGACCAGTAAGACCAGTTCACTGGACTTTAAACAGCACCTCAAAAAGGACCTTTCCCCCGTTTCAGGAACTGGTAACATAACTGGGCTAATTACACTCGGCCTATGCACAGGACTGTTGAATTCTCTTCATGTGATGTTTTATAAATTTGAGTTGTGTTGTTGTGATATTTGGTAATACGTTATTTGAAAGCTAATGTTGGTTCTGTGATGCTCTTCATAGAATCAGACTCTTTCTTTACATGTAACTAACTACTTCCTCTGACACGGCACCAACACCTCACACACTCCTCTCCCCAAACACACACATGTGATCTCAGCCCCATGATCCCAACACTCCAGGGGGTCTTTTGTCTTCATAGTGTCCAGCCGCCATTTTGAAACCACACTTTGTCACTCACTCACTCAAACACACACACACACACACACACACACACACACACACACACACACACACACACACACACACGTATACTCACATTTACATGTGTATAGTAAGTTCAATTAGTTAGTTTGTGTGTTTATATTTTAATTATTTTCATAATAAATGTTTTTCTTAAACACAAATGTTTTCCAACCTCTGAACTCCATATCCTTCATCTTTACTAACTACTGACGTGGTCATTTTGGTTAAAGTTAATAATTTAATTATTCATCAAAGTTCCAAATTTGTAGTTAATACTTTCATGAGAATTAATCAATAAATTGTCTCTTTTCCTTCCTTTGAAGGCTGGTGCCCCAAGGTAGCTTTAATGTAAACTAAAGTTATTATTTAATATTAATATTAAATATGTTTCTGACTGCCACATTTATTGAATGCCCAAAGTCACACCATATAATGCTGTCACATTTAAAGGGGACATAGCATGCCCATTTTACCACAAGTTGATCTGGTTCCTTGGGGTCTTAATGAAATGTCTGTAACATACTTTGGTCAAAATACCACAAGGATCATTTCAAACAGCTCCTTTTTACCCTGTCTAAAACAGCCCTCCACAGAGTGACTGTTTTGAGTGCCTGTTCCTTTAAATGCTAATGAGCCAGCTCCCCCTCCCCCCCCCCCCCCCCCCCTCATGATTTTAAATTATATAAATTACATATTTTATATGATATAAATTATCAAATATGCATCCCATACTTTGTATTCCCCTTCTGTTGTCCTGGAGTTTTAACTTTCCCAATCACATAATTAAATGTCCCCCTCTGCCCCCCCACTACAAGCACACAAGCAGACAGACAGAGAGAGAAAGAGAGGGGTGGGTGGGGGGGGGGGGGCTATGAAGACCATCATTTACCCCCGAACCCCGACATTCAACGGGTACAACAACAAGCGGAGAAAGCAGAATCGCGGGCTGACCTTATATATACAGTCTATGGGGCTGACCAGCGGAGAAATGCTCGTCCCGTGTGAACAGCCAGGCGGCTGCGCGCTGCCTCGCTGCGACGCTTCCTCCGGTGTTAACCCGGCGTAACTACTGTACCCCGGCGTACAGTAGCGCTGAACACTGCGGAAGTCTTCCACACTGCTGGCTGTGTGGCGCTGACACAAATTCCAGCTCACGCACGGGAGAGCGAGCGGTCGCTCCCGAGCAGCTGCTGCAGCCTCCCAGTCCCAACGATCCAGACAAATGCCACATGTGAGTGAATCGCGGGCTGACCAGCGGAGAAATGCTCGTCCCGTGTGAACAGCCCGGCTGCGTGCTTGGGAACGGCGCTGCGCTGCCTCGCAGCCTCGCTGCCTCCGGTGTAAACCCACCGTAATGAGTGTGGGGGGACGGGGGATGGGGGGGGGGGGGGGGGGGGGGGGTGGGGGTGAGGTGGGGGGTGGGCCAAGACCATGTAGGGAGACTTCCAGTTCCTTGTTACGACACAAAACCCAGGAAGCTCAATCGAGTCGCTCAAGCATGACGTTTCTGACTTAGAGGAACTATAACAAAACGCGCGAGTGTTTTTTTCCCAGAGTTTTTGGGTTGGTAGACATGAGCCAGATACCCACATTAACCTGTAGAAGCACTAACAAAGTGGAATTTGCATGCTATGTCCCCTTTAAGGTATAATAATCACAACAAAATGTACAATCATCTGATGATGTCATACTTTTTACTGCACTCACACACAAATTAATGAGCAAACTTGACCTGATTTGAATTTTATAAAACCCTCTTTTTATTTTCTGACATTGTGTCCATTTGTTTGCACTTTGCTTCTGTCTCTTTAATAAGACTTCAGCTCTGCAGTTATGTCACAGACCCCCCCCCCCTGCACTTCCTGTTAATATTTAACTGTCACTCTAGCAGAACTTCCTCTGAACATTTAACACTCAGCAGATCACAAACATATTCAAGCAGCTATTTTACACCAAGTCTCTTGTCTGTGTGAGCTTGTTGCTGCCAAATGACTTTTGACCAGTTATCAAATCCAAGGCTTGAATTACTTTTTACAATCGTGTCCTGACACACCAGAGAAACCAGGAAGCATCTGTTCCTCCCTGAAGAGACGCAGGCTGAAAACCAGACGATCACATTCACCTTCCAAACCAAACTGAACCAAACCAGACCAGACGTCCTGAGTGAGTCCAGCTACAGGAGAGAAGAGTCAAACTACAACCTGCCGACGCTCCACACACTGACCGTGAGTTTAACAAACACCTCGACTCAGAGAGGAAGTGAACCTCAGTGAAGTTCGTGGAGCTGTGACTGACTGACTGTTTTCAGCTTCACCTGGAGACTCAATGGCTTCCAGATTAGAAGAGGATCTCTGCTGTCTAATCTGCCATTATGTCTTAAGAGATCCTGTCCTTCTGTCATGTAGCCACAGCTTCTGTGAAGACTGTGTGAAGAGCTGGTGGAAAGACAAAGAAGTAAAAGAGTGTCCACTTTGTAAGAGAAGATCTTCAAAGGATCAACCACCTAACCTGGCGTTAAAGAACCTGTGTGAGACCTTCTTACAGGAGAGAGATCAGAGCTCTTCACATGCTCTCTGCAGTCTGCACTCAGAGAAACTCAGACTCTTCTGTCTGGACCATCAGCAGCCAGTGTGTCTCGTCTGCAGAGATTCAGAAAAACACAGCGACCACAGATTCAGCCCCATCGATGAAGCTGCACCACAACACAAGAAGCAGCTTCAGGAAACTCTGGAGCCCTTGAAGAAGAAGTTACAGTGTTTTGAACGTGTTAAAGTAAAGTTTGAACAAACAGCAGAACACATTAAGGTCCAGGCCGGACTCACAGAGACGCAGATCAAGGAGCAGTTTAAAAAGCTTCATCAGTTTCTGGAGGAGGAAGAGGAGGCCAGGATGGCTGCACTGAGGGAGGAAGAGGAGCAGAAGAGTCGGATGATGAAGGAGAAGATTGAGTCTCTGAGCAGAGACATAACGGCTCTTTCAGACACAATCAGAACCACAGAGGACGAGCTGAGAGCTGAAGACGTCTCGTTCCTGCTCAACTACAAGGCTGCAGTGGAACGAGTCCAGCAGCGCCCCCTGCTGGATGATCCACAGCTGGCCTCAGGAGCTCTGATAGACGAGGCCAAACATCTGGGCAACCTGAGCTTCAACATCTGGAACAAGATGAAGGACGTGGTCTCCTACAGTCCTGTGGTTCTGGACCCAAACTCTGCTCATCCAGATCTCGTCCTGTCTGAAGGTCTGACCAGTTTGAGAGAAGGAGAGAAACAGAAGCTTCCTGACAATCCAGAGAGGTTTGATGAATACCTCTCAGTCCTGGGATCTGAGGGTTTTAACTCAGGGACTCACAGCTGGGACGTCCTGGTTGGAGACAGTACAAACTGGTTACTGGGTGTAAGAGCAGAGTCTGTCCAGAGGAAGGGAGACAAACTGTCTGGATTATGGGGAATAGGGTTCTATGCAGGTAAATACAAAGCAGTGTCTTCATCAGCAGGATCTGTTCTCTCTGTGCAGAAGATCCAGAGGATCAGAGTGAAACTGGACTGGAACAGAGGAGAACTGTCGTTCTCTGATCCTGATACTAACAAACACATTCACACCTTCACACACACTTTCACTCAGAAGATGTTTCCATACTTTTACACTGGAGATCACTTGAAGCTGTTACCTGTGAATGTCTCTGTGACGCTGGATCAGAGCAGTTAGAGAGAAAGATTTTATTCATCATGTTTATTTCTTCAAGAGAAATCTGCTGAATTTAAAAGTTAAACTCGTTATTCTAAAGCTTTGTTTATTTCTCCTTTTACTTCTCACTCATTTTTATTTCTCCTGTCGACTTTTCCACGTGTGTAAAAAGATTTCATTATTTTCTGATCTTTATCTTTGGTTTGTTTTTTATTTTCATGGAAAATGTTTTCTATCATTTAGATTTTGTGTGGATCCATGAAGTCGAGCAAACTGATGAAGATCCACATAAAAACACATTTATCAATAACAGCTGATCATTGTTCACATTCAACAAACTTTATTAAAACTCACTCATGAGACATGATTCATGTTTAATCACATAAAGTCTGTTCACATATGAAATAATCCAACATATATGAACATTTGTCTGTTTGATGTGATGAAGCCAAAATGATTCTGTCTGTAAAAGTGTTTATTCAACAGCAGCCTAGTGATGTGATTTTAATATTGTGATCAAAATAATAAAAACTATGAAACAGAAACAGAGTTCTGACCTTTTTTAAGTTGAAATGTAAATATAACATTATCTGTCATTAAGTAGGATTTAACACTCAGAAAGTTTCAGGTTTTTAAATTGAGTTATATATACACGTTTATTCATGAATTATTACTTGTTTAAATGTTGGGAGCTCATAGTTGTGAACAATAGTTGTTCATTGGATGAACGTAATTTTATCTTGCCACCTATATTTCATCTAAACAAATCAAGTTACATCAGTCTATCTTGATTGTGTTACGTGAACACCACATAGATTTGTGGGTGGAATGTCATTTGCATATGTTCATTCAACTAATGTGCTTTTAATTGAAACTAAATGTTTGTAGCTACTTAGTCTAATTCATTTAAATTTAGTTTGAATTGGTCAAACACTTTAGTGCAACACAATTCAGTCTTGTTGAATGAACTAATGTAGGTTTTGTGTTTAATTAGTGTTGTTTTCATTGCGAGTGTAAGCATTCATTTTAATTAAATTACCAAATATTCACTAACATACATAAAAAGGACAACATGCAAAACCATTTGACATTTTATTCAACATGTGGCTTTTACAACTGCCCAGATCCTGTTCTCAGCTTTCCCCCTTTAACCATCTCATGCTAAACTTCCCTTTGGTTTTCATATTAGAAATCGACCCACATCCTCAAATTACCTGCGTTCCACCTTAGAATGTAAAAAACAACAGTCCTAACTGCAGCAAGAGGATTAGAATCTTTTCCAACCTTTGGAACAAAAGCATGTAGAATATTTTGCCAACAAAATAGTCGAGACTCATTAACAAAACAGCCTAAACAAAATATATTTCAGGATTTGTGCCTGACTTCTGTCATTTCAAGTTTTAAAACTCTAAGTGCAGCAATTCAACTTTTTGAACCCATTTATAAAAATGCAATAAAATAGACATTGGAATCTACAAAATATTCTTGGCCCATAATAAAAAAACACGTGCATGACAACAATATGCATATTAACACCATTTTAAACACTGAATTATTACAACACGTGTCGTGTACTGCCCAAAAACATTAAAATAAATCAGTAGTGTAAAAGCTACTGTAAAAGAAAGTCTTTACAAAAAATCTTTGTAAATACAAATACTCAATTTTAAAGGAGTCTATAAACATTACTGGTGTATTTATTCTCTTTAACATTTAAGAGAAGGCATTCATTGTGTGTTCGTGTGCGAGTATGACTGCTCCACTCACAGAAAAGACACAATTGTCCATGTAGTAAAATCAGTGTAGATGTGTGTTCAAAAACAATGCTGTGTGTCTGCTCCACCCACACACAAACGTAGGAGACTTTTCAACCTGAGACAACAATCTTCAACAACAGTCTCAGTCCATTGCTTACTTCAAATTTTGAAATTTCAAAACGAAAAACTAAAAAAGAAATCAGAGATATGTACTAATACCAGGTTTCTATCGGTCTTCTTCAAGCTTATTCACTGCAGAAGCTTGTTTTTCAGGAACTGGGCCTTGGACGACAACCTCTGCCCATCCAGGTTCAGGAGAATCTTCTGCAGGACTTCAAAAGTGCATTTGAGCTCTGGTGGGTAGCTCAGGTTCAGACAGTATATCAGTCCAAAGAGCAGAGCACAGGCAATCGCAATGTTACCCAAACCACTGAGGACCTCCACGTCCTCAATCAGGACACCAATGTCCTCTGGCTCATCTTCAGGCTCCGCACCCACCTTCTGTATGACGCACACTCCCATCACAGTTTGCCCCATGGAAGTGTTGGCCCCAGTGTCTATGTTCTGTGAAGTATGACAATAAATACAGGGGCATACAAAGTATTTTATAAGCAGAGGTCTACCCATTTTAATACAAACCTTGGAGATGGCCACCATGAGATGTCTCATTTTTCTTCCAGCTGCCCGACCTTTGCATCTAAAGATCTCCATCATGCGTGGAGAGTGCCGGTCAAGCTCAGCAAAGAATGTAGAGAGCAGAGGCACAGTTGATATGAGCATGAACTCTTTACCAATCTGAAAAACATCAACAATGCACTTGTCACTCACCTTATTCGAAAATTACAACAATATACAACATAGGAAGGAGGAACAATGAATTACTAGCTGTTTGATCACTAAATTATATCATGTCAGTGAGGAGAAAAACAACTGTTCAACACTATTTGATTTGTCATTATCTTTTTGTACTTGTGTGTGCACACAGTCAGGGGGCATATGTAAAACCACATGACATGTACCTCGTTCTGAGTGAACAGAGCCGGCCATCTGCATTTGAAGTCGGCAACCAAGGGCTGTCCTTGAGGAACTTCTTGCCTTCTATATGAGAAACACTCATCAGTCTTCTCCATTTTCTCTGTCACTCTATGGCCGTTGTTTCTCTTCTTAATCTCTGGAAGCAGTGCAATTCTCTGGTTTTCCAGAGTGTCAGTGGTTTCTCCTTTTGGATGCTGCGGACAGTAATTTACTTCTGCCCTTCTGGGCTTTTTCATATTCAACGCTGCCTGACATTTATCTTGGGCCTTGTTCTTTAGTGAATTTATCGTCACCTCATAACATCCCAGGCCTCTTAGTTTGGTCCGGAAGTTGGCCAGTTTATACTTGAGGCTAATCTTCCACCCGTAACAGCCATTGAAGGACCCCTGCTCCCTCAGACAGGGAGGTTCTTTCACAAGGGCTTCCGCTACATCATTCAGATCATTGTCAGTTGGGTAGGCTTTGTGTTTAATAATTTCTTCTGCCAGTCCTTCTAGAATGTGGGATTTCAGTTTCAGTTCCACTAGAACTGCACTCAGCTTTGGCCTTTTCAAGTTACAGTTCAGCCTCATAGCTAAAACTAGGGACCGTGAAGACACTTGGCCAAACCCAGTGCCTTGGAGATGCTGATGAACCTGAAGATGAAGCGGGGTCTGTGTTGTCCGTGTCAACAGAGGAGATTTAAAAGGAACTTGTTGAGCTTTGGACTGCTAGAGGTTGACGTGTCATTGCATCAGCTTCTGTATAACTTTGCAAGTTTAAAGTATACAAGTAAACAACCTTTAAAGTTGCTTTGTCATTTATTTCAGAGATTTCCGACAGGTTTATGAAGTCATTTCCAAAATCAGCATCTTGATATTGAAGACGGAAATCTTGTTGCAATCCAAAACTTGTCTTTATTGTCTGGCACAATTCCTCTATGGAGTCCGGTATCCCTGCTGGCAGAATCAGCTTCCTGGCATCATCTTCACCTCAGATAATCCTCAGTCTTATAGTCTGGGCCATTGTGTGAACCTAAACAATAAACAACAAAAACACTGGTTGAATATTTCACGATAAAAAAAACTCAGAGGCACTATTATGCCCTCCAATAGATCCTGTGCTACATCTGGAGGGCAGCCTGCTGGGACATGAAAATGGGTGAGATTCCTACTCAAAATGCAATCCCGTTTAACTCCACAGCACGCACTTGCCGTTTCGAGCGCACTCTTCAAATGGGCTTCATGAAGTTCCCGTGTTCTACGCTCAAAATAACCAGCAGTCAATGACTGGACTTCTGCTTTCTTGGCTGTGCAAAATCTACAGATATATTCAGCAGGAAAAACTTTCTATAAAACCTGCCAGCCCATGGGCCCCTAGACTGTCAGCTATTACGCAGTTCACAGTCCCTTTGATAAACTCGTTCAACTTCATGAAGACGACGCCATGTTGCTCCAAAAGCAGATCCAACACTTCATCATATCCAAATGTCCTCAAATCTTCACTTTCACAAAGAACAGCCCAATAAATTGATGAGAGAGCAGAATGAGAGCCAGGAGGCAAATTGTCCAAGACCCAACATACTTGAGTTATATGTCCTTCAATTTCTCTATCCAGTAATTTATTGTGACTCAGTATTTCCTGCACTGTAATAAAGGGATGTACTGAAATGACCTCTTTTGGTCAACAAATAAATATTCAATAGGATCTACAACCGTAACATTTAGCTTGTTGCTTTCTTTTATAAGAAGTGGCAAAAAGTTTAGCCACAGAGTTAGAAACACACAGAATTGGCAAGTTTTTCAATAACAGCCTGACAAATATGGAGGTTTATGGCTTTTGAACATTTCTGTAACTGTACGCTTTGTGACAGGCACACTAGCTGAACTTAACAAAAAAATGCAACTCTTCCAATTACTCATCTACGCCTTTTGCTGGAATAGGAAATATATTTTCCAATTTTAATAACATTACGGCTATTTTTCGCTCAATTAGTTCGGGCACGTTTTCAACAGCACCATCATCACTTTCTGTCACTGACTCAGTTTCAACATCACCATATGATCCGTCAGCAGAACAGCCAGCCCTCACATTATCAGAGGTATCTGACTCTTGCAATGGGTGCACTGATGCAACCACACTGGCTTTTACATCTTTTAGTGTGTGTGGATGATGCTTTCTCTTTTTGTGTGTATAAAATGTGCTGTAAATATTTGTCTTGAAAGGGCAACCAAGAAACACACAACTAACAGTCTCGTTACTTTGGAGGTGTGTTCCACTACGAACAAAAGAACCTCTCTCTGTGGAGAGGTCACTGCATTCACATAACTCACATTTAGAAGTTACTGAACTGGAAACTGTCTGTGTAAACTGAGATGAATGTGTTTTATAGACATGGGTGTTGAGTCCACTCCACGTCTTGAATGTGGACAATTCACATACATGCACAGATACTGTTGGCCTCTTCCATGATGATGATTTAGTTTATAATGTTTTAGTAAGTTGTACCTACTACTCTCCCGAGCAACACAATGTTTGCACTGCCACATACACGTCACTGAAAGAAAAGAAAAATAAAATGAATTAACAAATGATAAAAATAAATATACCATATTTCTGAAATACAGGCTTGGGGGACAAACAAGGGTGGATAAACTCCTGGACCATGCTGCATGCCAACTAGTTAACAGATAAACAATAATGTGACAAAAATATTAACTTACCATGTATTGTTGAGGAGGTGCGTACAGACCTCAAAGCATGGGGACACTGCTTTATTTTGTGATGTATTTCTGGTAAAAAGAGAAATCGTTTAAAAAAGTTAAAACAGAAGTAATATTTATATTATATGGGCTAAGTATTACAATAGCTATAATTACATAGACTGAAATGTGAAGAATGGTACTTACGTTTTTCATACTAGGTGCCATTGTTTGTTTTGTAGTGTCACAAGTCCGTCTATTGTTCATCAATTGAAGTCGATCTTTTTTGCGGATTATATGAATAAATGACTCTTATTGGCTCTTTACTCGTGAAGGCTTTTACAGTAACTTACAGTAACATATAACTCGTGTAGTTGTCATCAACTCTCCGACGCTGTCTGGCTCTCCTCCGCTGAGCTCCGTGTGGGGGGGGGTGGGGGGGGCTGAGGCCCAACCGCGATGAAACGCAGAGGAGAAGAAACGACAGCGTCCATGACAGCAAAACACAGTAGAGCCTATATATGTTACTGTCCTAATGTACGTGAACTCAGTTCATGTCAGCTCAGTGTGAGAGCCTCGACTGCGTCTTGCTGTCATTTGTGGTCACGCTACTCCCCCCCCCCCCTCAACGTTACACGGGTCCGTCGATAAGTGTTGGGCTATAGCTTGAGCTTCTCTGGACACTGACAATGACTTACAGTAACTGCACCTCTCGAAACACAACCGTTTACCGTGACTCGACTACATCCGGGCATCCCCCGGATTCGCTCGTGTTGAACACAGACACACACACTTAAGTGAAACCTAGCCATAGCAAAGTTAAGCTAGCGCTAACGGTGAGAAACACGAGGGACCAACTGAGATATGTCTCACAAATGTCGATTAACTACTATTTATTACTCGCCCTATTTAACTAAATAAATTCATATATCTGAATAACTCACCTTAATATCAAGGATGCCAAACGAACAGGTGAGAGTCGCGTTGCAGGTGCTGGTCAGTCGGTTAACGTCCATGAAATGTTCCGCTCCCGCCTGTTCGAACTCTTTCAGTATCCGGTCGGCGAAGCGCATGCGCAATAGCTAACCATATCGGATTCATTGTTTTGAAGGACCTCGTTCTCATGAGGTTGACATGAATGAATTATATTCATCAGAAATGTCTTTAAGTCATGAACATCAAACAAGAACGAATCATGTAATGAACATAAACACGATTAATTCATTTAATGGAAACATAATTCTTGTTAACTAATCAAACACATCACCAAGTTGATTTTTCTGAGAGTAGTAAGTTCACTTAGTTAGTTTGTGTGTTTATACTTTTATTATTTTCATAATAAATGTTTTTCTTAAACACAAATGTTTTCCAACCTCTGAACTCCATATCCTTCATCTTTACTAACTACTGACGTGGTCATTTTGGTTAAAGTTAACAATTTAATTATTCATCAAGTTCCAAATTTGTAGTTAATACTTTCATGAGACTTAATCAATACATTGTCTCTTTTCCTTCCTTTGAAGGCTGGTGCCCGAGGTAGCTTTAATGTAAACTAAAGTTATTATTTAATATTAATATTAAATATGTTTCTGACTGCCACATTTATTGAAAGCCCAAAGTCACACCATATAATGCTGTCACACATAAGGTATAATAATCACAATAAAATGTACAATCATCTGATGATGTCATACTTTTTACTGCACACACACAAATTAATGAGCAAACTTGAGCTGATTTGAATTTATAAAACCATCTTTTCATTTTCTGAACTTGTGTCCATTTGTTTGCACTTTGCTTCTGTCTCTTTAATAAGACTTCAGCTCTGCAGTTATGTCACAGACTCCCACCCCCTGCACTTCCTGTTAATATTTAATTTTCACACTAGAACGACCTCTGAACATTTAACACTCAGCAGATCACAAACATATTCAAGCAGCTATTTTACACCAAGTCTCTTGTCTGTGTGAGCTTGTTGCTGCCAAATGACTTTTGACCAGTTATCAAATCCAAGGCTTGAATTACTTTTTACAATCGTGTCCTGACACAAATAGAAACCAGGAAACATCTGTTCCTCCCTGAAGAGACGCAGGCGGAAAACCAGACGATCACATTCACCTTCCAAACCAAACTAAACCAAACCAGACCAGACGTCCTGAGTGAGTCCAGCTGCAGGAGAGAAGAGTCAAACTACAACCTGCCGACGCTCCACACACTGACCGTGAGTTTAACAAACACCTCGACTCAGACAGGAAGTGAACCTCAGTGAAGTTCGTGGAGCTGTGACTGACTGACTGTCTGTTTTCAGCTTCACCTGGAGACTCAATGGCTTCCAGATTAGAAGAGGATCTCTGCTGTCCCGTCTGCCATGATGTCTTCAGAGATCCTGTCCTTCTGTCATGTAGCCACAGCTTCTGTAAAGACTGTGTGAAGAGCTGGTGGAAAGACAAAGAAGTAAAAGAGTGTCCATTTTGTAAGAGAAGATCTTCAAGGTCAGAACCACCTTGTAACCTGGCGTTAAAGAACCTGTGTGAGACCTTCTTACAGGAGAGAGATCAGAGCTCTTCACATGCTCTCTGCAGTCTGCACTCAGAGAAACTCACACTCTTCTGTCTGGACCATCAGCAGCCAGTGTGTCTCGTCTGCAGAGATTCAGAAAAACACACCGAGCACAGATTCAGACCCATCGATGAAGCTGCACCACAACAGAAGAAGCAGCTTCAGGAAACTCTGGAGCCCTTGAAGAAGAAGTTACAGTGTTTTGAACGTGTTAAAGTAGAGTGTGAACAAACAGTAGAACACATTAAGGTCCAGGCCGGACTCACAGAGACGCAGATCAAGGAGCAGTTTAAAAAGCTTCATCAGTTTCTGGAGGAGGAAGAGGAGGCCAGGATGGCTGCACTGAGGGAGGAAGAGGAGCAGAAGAGTCGGATGATGAAGAAGAAGATTGAGGCTCTGAGCAGAGACATAACGGCTCTTTCAGACACAATCAGAACCACAGAGGACGAGCTGAGAGCTGAAGACGTCTCGTTCCTGCTCAACTACAAGGCTGCAGTGGAACGAGTCCAGCAGCGCCCCCTGCTGGATGATCCACAGCTGGCCTCAGGAGCTCTGATAGACGAGGCCAAACATCTGGGCAACCTGAGCTTCAACATCTGGAACAAGATGAAGGACATAGTCTCCTACAGTCCTGTCGTTCTGGACCCAAACTCTGCTAATCCAGTAGTTGTCCTGTCTGAAGATCTGACCAGTTTGAGACGAGGAGAGAGACAGAAGCTTCCTGACAATCCAGAGAGGTTTCATAAATACCTCTCAGTCCTGGGATCTGAGGGTTTTAACTCAGGGACTCACAGCTGGGACGTCCTGGTTGGAGACAGTACAAACTGGTTACTGGGTGTAAGAGCAGAGTCTGTCCAGAGGAAGGGAGACAAACTGTCTGGATCATGGGGAATATGGTTCCGTGAAGGTAAATACACAGCATGGTCTTCATCAGCATCATCTGATCTCTCTGTGCAGAAGATCCAGAGGATCAGAGTGAAACTGGACTGGAACAGAGGACAACTGTCGTTCTCTGATCCTGATACTAACAAACACATTCACACCTTCACACACACTTTCACTCAGAAGATGTTTCCATACTTTAACATTAGACATCCCTTGAAGCTGTTACCTGTGAATGTCTCTGTGACGCTGGATCAGAGCAGTTAGAGATAAAGATTTTATTCATTATTTTCTGATCTTTATCTTTGGTTTGTTTTTTATTTTCATGGAAAATGTTTTCTATCATTTAGATTTTGTGTGGATCCATGAAGTCGAGCAAACTGATGAAGATCCACATAAAAACACATTCATCAATAACAGCTGATCATTGTTCACATTCAACAAACTTTATTAAAACTCACACATGAGACATGATTCATGTTTAATCACATAAAGTCTGTTCACATATGAAATAATCCAACATATATGAACATTTGTCTGTTTGATGTGATGAAGCCAAAATGATTGTGTCTGTCAAAGTGTTTTCATTCATTCCTCAACAACAAAACAACAGAGGTTTAGTTCAGCTTCAACATTTAAATTCCTCCTAAATGCTGAAGGTGCATCGACTCCTGTTTGTGAGCAACATCATAAAACATGTTCTGCTTCATGTTGAACCGTCTCCTGCTGCTGTGACACACACACGTTCAGCAGTAAAGTGTCTGCAGCCATCTTGTTTCTGACCGCTCCGTCCTCATGGGGTCGTCCCCAGTGTGTGACTGCACATCGATCTACTGACTGAATGTTTCATCAAAGTGTTCCAACACAGACGCAGATTCACAGTAGAAATGTTTCGCATCCCAAACGCAGCAGCACGGAATACACACGTGTGAATGAGCTGCAAACAAAGATGGAGGAACTCGGAGTTTGGTTTCAAAAGAAACGACGGAAGCTTCAACGTGACCTCGTGTCTTTCTCCAACATCACAGGTTGATTATCTGCTGGAGGAAGTGATGGCTGCCTCTGTGACACACGAGGAGCTGATGTGTCCCGAGCCGAGCCGGGGGGGGGTCAGTAGAAATGCTGCTGTCACAAACTCTGGTCTGGAGCTGGAGATCTACATTCAGGGTAAATTCAGTCCAACAATGTGATGACATCATGACTCTGTGGGGGAGTCTCAGTTAACTGTGATTACATTTCACACAGAATCACACTTTTACCTCATTGTAATGTTTCTTGTCTCACATCGTTTGGTTAAAGAGCAAACTAAGCATCCGCTTGATAGGTAGCATTAGCCGCGCTAGCATTAGCTACGTTAGCATTAGCCTTGTTAGCTAACATTACCCACTAGCCACCATTCTTGAGGCCGTTAAAGTGAAGGTCATGGCCGACACACAATTCAACAAATTATAAAGTACATGCTGAATTAGTGACGTTCTCCATGTTTCATCTACAAACAGGCACAGTGTTATAGTGTGATTAATTAAACACAATCACAAGTATCACTGATATTATTTTCTATATATTTAGTGTTAAAGGTTTAACGTATGTCTGACCTGCAGTTAACATGGGAGGGTAAGTAATCTTTTGAAAAACAATTATATATATATATATATATGAATTAACTATTGATAACTACAGTGAGATGTGGAGATGGAAGATTTCATTCTTGTAGTTTCCTTATCCTCACCAATGATGATAATACAAAAAAAAATAGAAATTTGAACTCTACCATGTTCCATGCTGTGTGTTACTGATACTCTCACCTTTGTCTCTACGACGTCTTTTGAACATAGAATTACTGTTTATTTTGTCTTTGTTATCTTTAATTGATGAAATACAAAGTTCATCTTTGGTGTCTGTTCGCTGCAGCGGTTGGATTAACTTCACTTCAGCAGCTTCACCCACACAAACTGCTGCATGTTCGTATTTATGCATTTAAAAAGGTAAATGCACATTAATTAACAAGTGTAGTGGAGTCCATCATATAATGGGTCAGATTTAATGATGCAAGCTCATTTTCATCTGCAGGTTGATGGTAGAAAAACATACAAATACATGTATAACACCACAAGTACACACAGTACATTAGAATCAACATAATACTGTCATGTTCTTATTCATCATCCTCAATGTAGCCCAGAGACTGTGGAGCTTTTCTTTACTGAAGCTAAATGTGACGATGTAAAATAAAAACACAGTCAAATAAAAGTGTACGAGGTGAATTTATAGAATGAGAGTGAAAATAAATGATTATTCACAAATAACAAAGATCTACAGATGTAACACTGGTGTTTGTGGGAAACAGAGATTTAAGTGAAGTGAATGCGACCGAGAGCATCGATTCACAACACAAGAAACTAGCTTCACTGGTTTTTATCGGATTCAAACAACGTGTAAGTGAGAAAACGTCCATTAAGCTACTTTAAGTTCGGCTCCGTTCAGCTCATGTTCCTCTGGCTCTCGATGGTTTCATTCATTTCTGTTTTAGACCATCGAGTTTTAAATTTCCCTCTTTCAAAATACAACTGCCGAGACTCCAGCTGACTGCTGCAGCGCCCCCTCTCTAAGATAAGATAAGATAAGATAAGATAAGATAAGATGAGATAAGATGATCCTTTATTAGTCCCACAATGGGACATTTGTAGTATTACAGCAGCAAGAGTCAAAAAGACATCAGCAGGTAATAAGTAACATGTAAT